>NC_091121.1:31045936-31113436 GCF_040183065.1 Periplaneta americana
GGACTGTCTATCAGGATGAAATGTGTAGGCCTACGTACTTATAACTATGTTCATTCTTGCATAATATGCTCTTTTAACACTTATACAGGGTTGTTTCGAAGTGGTGTTACAAACTTTCAGGGATGATGGCGAAGGGCACATGTGTCAATTTGAGATAAGGAACCATGGTCCGGAAATGACTGAGTCGAAAGTTAAAAGCAAAAATAGTTATGTGGAAATGGAATTGTAATTTGGCACCACGTGCCCTCCCTCATTTAACTTTTGGAACAGTAGTGGAAAAATGGTATAGGCCGGATGTCTCCTACGTGGGTACCTGCCCCGATACAATCTGTGAGCTTGTCTACTGTTCCCATTCGCTCATCCATATTCTAAAATCAGGTCTGCTTATTCCGCTCTCGTGTACACAAATTGCAGTGTCCAGTCGATCAGTCCTAGTGAAATGGAGGAGTACAAGAGAGCGGATTAAGCAGTCCTGATTTTCGAATACGGATGAGCCAGTGAGAACATTAGACAAGCTTACAGATTGTATCGTACAAGTACCCACGTAGGAGACATCCGGCCCATAACATTTTTCCACGTCTGTTCCAAAAGTTAAGGGAAGGAGGGCACGTGATGCCATATTACAATTTTACATTTCCACACAACCATTTTTGCTTATAACTTTCGACTCAGTCATTTCCGGACCATGGTTCCTTATCTCAAATTGATACATGTGCCCTTCGCCATCATCCCTGAAACTTTGTAACACCACCACGGAAACACCCTGTATAATCACTGATGAACAGTTGAGTTATTTTAATAAATAACTACTTCACTGTGTTAGTGTTAATATTATGAATTTTGGTGTTATATTACCTTATTGACTAGTTTCGATGATGACATGAAAATACTACAAATACAGCCAAAAAACCATAACACTGACAATCTAGAACAATATGAAATTTACAAACATATCCTGAACACTCAACTGAATTTCAGAATACATACTATTGTCGATATAATCATGAACACACCCCCATCACAAGAATCAACCAGAAGTTAGAACTAGAACTCACTAGGATTCAGGGGATGAAAGGAAACAATATGGAAACTGGTCAAACAGGTAACATAACAATAAAATTATATCAACATATCTCACATTTTTATTTCATAGTTGACCGTTTTAACTTATAAAATACTTTTTTTTCGTGATCAACTATCCTTTCTCAAACCTTATATAAAACTGTTCCATCGGTTGAAAACACATGGGCACCGAATTCAGTAACGTAAGCATTAAGTTTACTTTTCAAATTCAGTACTGAATTTAGGCATCCTAGCTAACCGATAATAACTGACTATCCCTCACTCATATTTCTTTATCCTACAATAATAAACACGTGTAGCAGAAAATTGTAATAGTAAGATTTGAAAATATGAAAGCAAACAATTGAAAATGCTACGTGACAACTTCTATGAGAACGGGCTTAATATTTAAAATTATAAAGCTGATTGTTGGTATCGTGAAGACGTGACATTATTTTGTAACTATGGATTATCGATCATTATTCATGTTACACGAATAGTAATGTATTAAAGCACGATTATTAGCAGATTAAGGGGTTAGGTAAAGCTTACAGCAGTAATTTTTTTTTTTGGAAATATTCAACATTTTTTCCTCCATTACTGAATCTTGTACAATAATGAAAATAGGTATGCGTAAAACACTGTCCTTCTGCTATATGAAAAAAATATTTTTACGATTTAAAAAATATATATTATTATTATTATTTGTTTGAAATTCATAATGGTGGCAGTTTACTGTGCAATGATGAAGCGTTTCCCTCATAACTCATAAACTTGTCAACTTTTTCATGTTCTCTCTCTTTTATTTTAGTGGTGAAACTCATGTTTACAATATCATACTCTTTCAACTACATTCTTTAATAAATAATATTTTTTTTTATTTTGTGTTAGAAAAAATACTGATATTTGACCATTTTTTAAATGAATTTATTTTTTATCAGACAATCTATCAAAGGTAGAGAAGTGATCTTGCATCATATTGTAGAATATATGACATTCATAAATACACACAAAATATATCATCATATAATGTTGTATAGGTTTAGAGTTATGTGGGAAACGCTTCATCACTGCACAGTGAACTGAAGTTTGAAAAAAAAATGTAAATAATTTTTTTAAATCGTAAACATATTTTTTTTAATATAGCAGAAGGACAGTGTTTCACACATTCTAATTTTCATTATTGTACAAGATACAGTAATGGAGGAAAAAATGTTGAATATTTACAAACTTTTACTGCTGTAAGCTGTACCTAACCCCTTAAGGGCCGAAATAAATTATATTTATTTACTTTTGTTAGTAAAGTGAGTCATTGTTTCATACATTTAAATTTTGTACTCATTACGTTACAATTAATTAGAAAATTGCAAATAAACAATAAATATTGGTTTAAAATTACAATAAAAGGCATTTATTATTGAATTAATATGATATATGATATGATATATGATATATTTGGTCACAGCACTTCTTTCAGTAATGGTGTACCTCACATTTCTGTATCCGGTGCCACCATTAACACTTACATTAACACATATTTGCAGTACATGTCTACACAGCTTCTACCAATTAAACTATGTACTTTTTGTTTATTATTACTTGTTCAATCTCCCTTTCAGTATTTCTCCTACATTTCGTTTGCTATTCTCTATTTGATCATTAATCGTAATATATCTAAATTTATATATGCCTTTCAAACCCCCTTTTTCCTCTAACTACTATTCACTAAGATTTCAATTTCACTTATTCTCTACAAATTATCATATTGAATTATTTGCCTTACTTGTTCTTTGACCTTATCTCCTATCTGTCTCTTATATTCATTTACTGTTCCAACGTTCAAATGTCAGTACTAATTTTATGCTGTCACTTGTTCATTTCTTTTAACCCTTTTTCACTTTTCACTCATTCATATTTGCGCTCACTTTCAACTTTCTCTCTATTCCACTTACACCTAAACCTTTCACAATACTCTCACTTCCTATAAATATTATATTTCTCTCTACACATCAGCTTATACACTGTCTCGCTCCCCTATACTTCTCTATCATTTACAATTACAATTACCCTTTACTAGCACTTTTTGATCATATCCCCACATTTATTAATCATATCTATTAACATTGCTATATCCTCAGCTGTCGCAGGTTCTGACCTTTCTTTACTGCTTGTCTCTGCTTTATTTCTATCTCTGTCTTTCTTTCTATTTCCTTCTTCTTCTTCTTCTATTCCTCTTTTATCCCCCCCCCCCACGCTTTCACTTCCACATCCTAGATTTCCACTCACACTCGCACCCTTAATCTTTTCACTACTTTCTTCCCTATCACTTCCTGACTCTTGGTTTCTCTTTTTATTCCCACTCGCCTTTTTTTTAACACCTGTGCTTCTTGTTCCGTTATTGTCAGCATTCTATTGAATTAATAAGAAACACCTTAAAAAGACAAAATAGGCAAAATAAAAATTGGCCCTATCACTTTGAGTTACCCAAATCACATTTATATCTATGAAAATAATGATTTTCTTCCACCCAGTAAAAAGGCATTTTGCCAAACATCCAGGATCTAGTTATGACATTGAGTTCTTCCCTTGAATCGTAACTTCAAAATATTGTGCATGTCTTTATGCCACTGTAAATAGTAAATATTTTGTGATATACAGGAAAATATTGCGTTGTGTACTTGTGTACCTATACGAATACTGAGAATTGAATAACAGAGTAAAATGAACGGTATTTTATGCTAAAAAAAGAGATGAAAAATACCTGTTAAAAACTGACGGTATAAATTTCAGGCTACGGTGGTTCGATTTAAAATATAAATTTCACAAACTGAACTGCAAACGAATGGAACTGTAGAGAGACTCAGATTCAAACCGTGTGAGCGTTTAGATAATTGTGTAACATTAAATGTGACGGAAAGCTTTTTCTAAAATTAATGTCTTGTTTCTAGCGAAATGTTGAACATCGAAATCAAACGTAGCAGAAAGATTCGGAGCATTTATTTCCAGTTGCAAGCATGAATACATCGCTCTGTTAAATGTCCGTATCATTGCTCCGTTGAAATATTCAACCTCGAAAAATATATAAGCTGTGTTTTCCCAATTGATGAATTACCAGACTATTCAAAATGAAATATACTCTTCTCATTTAATCTATAAACACATTAACTGTTCAGTAATATACAAAGACTGCATACTACCAAGTATTGATAATTAATTAATTAATTAATTAATTAATTAATTAATTAATTAATTAATTAATTAATTAATTCATTCATTCATTCATTCATTCAGAGTTTTCTGTCCAAGGGCAGTTGTTTCACTGCAAACCCAGCATTCTTCACTCTTTCTTATTTTCTGTCTTCCTCTTAGTTTTCGAATATTATCTATATAGACTATCTTAATGTTGTCTATCATCTGATTCTTCTTCTGTCCCAAACTCTTCTCCCGTTCACCATTCCTTCCAGTGCATTCTTTAAGCGGTAAGAAGAGAGAAATTTTTATGTGTGTTAGGTTGGGAATACTGAATGTGGAATTTTAGATTTTCCGCGGATTGGTTTTGTGCGGAAACCAAGCAAATAAGCACGATCTCGCACAAAGGTATATTACAATACTTTGGAAATTAAATAGGCAAACGAAAGGAGGAGTGTTCCTATGACTGAAGCTGTGGGACTGAAGCCGGATGGTCTATGGCGAGTCCTCGGCATCAACCCCTTTGATTTGATTACCTGGTTGGGTTTTTCCGACGTTTCCCCAACCAAAAGGCAAATGCCGGGTAATATTTTGGCGAATCCTCGGACCTCACCTAATCTCACTACATCTCGCCAAAATATTGTAAAAAATTGCACAACATTGTAAAAATTGTAGAAAATTACTAAATTGTAAAACTGTAAAAATTTATAAAAATTGTAATTGTAATATTGTAAAATTTTGACTTGTTCCACATCTTAAAGCTTCATTGCTCGTGTAAGATCTATGGAATAAAATGAATGAATGAATGAATGAATGAATGAATGAATGAATGAATGAATGCATATGGTACAATTGTCTGTACATTGCCACAAGACGAATCTCAAGCTACGATAGCTCATTATTTTGTTCCTAATCCGGAACATTCAAAGTGACCAACTCGCTTCTTCCTTCTAAGTAGTATCCTCCTTTGTTGTCGAACTTCCGAGTAACTATAACTTAAAATTTAGCTTATGTTTACCCCTCTCCTCGCTTACCTATGTACCTGTGCTGCTACGATTTAACGGATATGAAAGGAATGCCCGTTGAATTAGATGGCGATGATAGATATGAGCCGATGTCGCTGACTGAGCCGGTATGCACGGCTCATATTATTATTATAGTGAGCTATTAATTCTCATTAATGGAAGTTATTTCAATTGTGCAATAATACTTAAGACAATTAAAGTTAAGGAAACAACATATGCGTTCTTGAAACCTTTGAAGTATCTCTTATTCTTTGTGTATTTTACAACTGTAACAATTTTTGATAAATTGCTTGCAACGAGATAAATACTTCATGCACTAGCAAATACTGGCATTGTAAATAATAATAGATCTTTTCCACATAATATAATTTTAGTTCCCTGAACTTGAATATAAAAATGTAAAATAAAGTTTCCAGATTGCTGTGACGCTATTCCTTCTCGTATTTTGTTCCACCTAATTTATTTAACAGCACAAAGAACACATTGCTAAAAGAATTTCATTAATACAGTCGACGAATTTCGAAGAGAGTTTCCAGCGAACAGTGGCGGAGTTTATCGTAGTCCCAGTACACATAAGTGGCAGTATATTACACGCTTGCCATGGTAATGTTCTTTTAATGTGAGCAATATATAAAATAAAACTGCATTATGGGTTCCATTTTACGACTGTATGGTTTGTAACACTGTGTTTGTTTTGAGAGTTATATGCAAATGTCGGAATTTGTCTTACGTTCGGTCCCATACCGTTTCGTTGTATTGCACGTAGTGTTCAAAGAGTTACCAACATTTTTATCGTATCGTTGCTACTTCTGAATTAAAGGGGGTATTGCTACGGTGATATGCACTCGTAGTTTCTAATCTTATAATTTTGAGCTAGAACGTGAAACGCTGACATGATCTAATAGCAATTCTGAGGTTAATGGCGTGACTAGCTACAATTTATTGCTCGGAATACTGCCTATGTTTTTTCATCGTATTCGTGATCCTGGCTGTATTAGCTTCTTTTGTCTTCTTTCTTTTCTTCTTTCCTATACGGTTATGTTCCTTATCTCGTATTCTCGTCCCCTGTGACACTTTGATTGGTCAGAATATGCACGTACCTCGTGGAATGATCATAGGTTTTATTCTGTGTGACTAAATACTTCGAAAAACTCGGCAAGTTCTATAATAACTCTATTACGACCGTGAAGGATTTAAAAAGAATTTCCTTGGCATAGGGTGAGCCGTAATTTTACTAACTTCTTAGCCACATACTTCACAAAATTATGAAATTACTCTATTCGTCATCTTTCTTTTCCTTTTCTTCCCTTCCTCATTCTTCTTTTTCCCTTTCTCTCTTTTACGCGGATATATAATTTTTAATGATCACCATGCAGCGAAACTTAGAGCCGATGGGAGAGACGCAGGTAGTTTCAGGTTCATTGTGTTCTACAGTCCCTCTAGAAGGCGATGTGGAGTGGGTGTCGTGCCCCCGTTGAACTACTGTGCCTTAGTTGTTCCTAAGACAGCATCACCGTAGGTTTTTGTTTTTTTTTTTACTTGCTTTGTGTTGCAGTCGACGAGTAACTTACGTCATGGGCTCGAAACCACAGAGTTTCGCATTAATTAAAAAAAATCGTGATGAAAATGTATTTCGCGTTTTATTGCTAATTACTTGTAAAATAATCACAATAATTTCGTTTTCATTATAAAGCGATTTTTACATCAAAAATAACACTAGAGTACTTATTAGATATCAAAATAACGACAAGAAAATGTTTCATTCATCAATTTATTTTACATATTAACATTAAAAATAACTTTACAACACTGAGAAAAAACATTATTTGTATTACGTAACATCTGCTGTTTGCATTTGAATGAAAGCATAGCAGAATTGAAGGGTTCAGAAACATAGTGGGCCAAGCGCCATATATTAAAGACGTAGAAAACAAGGGTTAAAATTAAGTTATTACCATAATTCAATGGAAACATGTAACAAGTAATATAAAGTATGCACATTAAAACTAAATGATGTTTCAATCTTCATTAAATATGGTATTTACTTACCTTCAACTCTTACTTTCTCCGTTTTTAATAAATGGCGCTTGGCCCACTATGGTTCGAACTCTTCAATTCACGGTATTATTTTCTTTCATTCTGCGTCTATTGTCACTAAGTAATAATGAAGTATTATTATACCACGAGGAAAACTTTCCTTGCATCAAAAGATGCACAAGAAACTCAGACACATTTTAGCACAGTAGATGTAAATTCAGGGTAATTGAACATGAAAGCTCGTAATGCCCCAATCATATCGAGTTTAACATTGGAAGTGCTGAATAATTGTTTCAGAACTTCTTTCAGAGTAAGAAATGCTACACTGCAATCAATGATTTTTTTATCATTGGAGTAACTTTCTGTTTCAACCCTTTCTGTGAGTGCATTAACATTATCATCATTTATCTGTACAATATTTGCTGGGTTGAATAATTCATTTACATTTACAAACAATGCATATGAATCATGTAACTCGTATTTTTCAATTTTGTGAATCACTAGTTTACTGACACGTTTACATAATTCTTATATTTCAGTCTTTAAGTTCAAACCGAAATTTGCCTACCGACTCCCCTACATTACCACAAATTACTATATTCATTCTACGCTTCATGTCATTATGCGAAACTCTGTGGTCTCTGCCTATCTCTCTCCACCGCTAACACTACTCACGCGCAAGTAAACAGACCTGTACCTATAGTAAAGGAATAGCAAACCTGTTTCATCGGGCACCAAGTTTCGCTGCCTGACTTTTCTTTGGGTGCCGATATTCACATTTGCGTCGCTTTTGAAAGAAAGTGCACATTCTTTTCAAAGAAAATATATATTTTGATACATCAAAAGAAATGCCCAAGTCTTAAGAAGACACTTAGATCTATTGCCAATTCAACTAGATATTTCATCCCTCTCAAACGTTTAACAGGAAAACTCCATTGCGACACTAGCATAAGCAAAGTACCGGGGTTTGTGACTACACTAAACAAAATTGTATACAAAAAAATCTCCCGTATTAATACAAACTAAAAGATGTATTCCAATATTAATTATTATGCACTATATTATTGTCAATTAGTTAACTGTCAGTTGAAATCGGGAAAGGTTACTAAAGCGAAGATGCTGTCTATTTTTAAATTCAGTTACATTCTCCATCCTAAGCCTTTGTTTATTTTTCTTGATATTCTTATTCCCCCGTTCATCTTTATATTTCATCATTTATCCACTATGAATCCGTCCTTGCCTAATATTATATCTTATCTACTTTAGTTCTTTGTTTCCATATTCGTCTCACTCCATTAAATTTCTTCTCTTCTTGTTACCGTTTGTGTGCTTATTCTATTGCAGCCGTGGCGAAAATGTGATCGTGCGCCGAGCCACTGTGTAACCTGCAACGTGCATAGCACCTATGAAGGGAGGCGGACACCCGAAGGGGAAGTGAAGCAACTGTCTGACTTATTAACGGATTTTCATTTTCCTTACGTTAAACACTTAAATATAATTTTATACAGTACACGGTTACAAACTAATGTTTAGTACGTTTAACAAAGAAAGAAATGAATAAGAAAACATAGGACACATTATCACAACCTAAAATTAACTGTCTTCAGAATGTCTCTGCGATAGAGTTTCAAGATCAGGAATTGAGGAGCGTTTTTGCAAAAGTCGATAGATGCAGAAATCAAGATTTTACAGAAATTACACTAAGTGACAGGATCTATCGAGTTTTTAAAAAAACCTGGAAGGTTTGGTAGTCTGTACATACGGTATGAATCAAGTTTTAGTAAATCTGATTTTATAGATCGATTCCGTAAAGAAAACATGCGATATCCATATGTAATTCACTTTCTAAAATTTCTGCATCTATCGACTTTTGCAAAAACGCTCCTCAATTATGTTGAAACAGAGCTTCCGGGCTAAGATGCCGTGGTCTACTGGTGCTGACGTTACCAGACGTTTCGTCTACTTCTACGGCAGACATCTTCAGTGGTTAGGTATCCTCGGCCGAAGTCTTCTGCTCGGGATACCTGTAGCAACTGATGACCTGACTGGTTGCTCGTCCTTATTTATAGCGCCGAGACTTGGTGTTCCGTTGTCGCGGCGGTCCGCGCCCGTCAGATCGAAAAACAAAGTATAGACTGAGATTCGAACTCGAAACCTTTCGAATACAAGACCACAATGCTACCGACTGCGCTATGCGAGGAACACCAAGTCTCGGCGCTATAAATAAGGACGAGCAACCAGTCAGGTCATCAGTTGCTACAGGTATCCCGAGCAGAAGACTTCGGCCGAGGATACCTAACCACTGAAGATGTCTGCCGTAGAAGTAGACGAAACGTCTGGTAACGTCAGCACCAGTAGACCACGGCATCTTAGCCCGGAAGCTCTGTTTCAACTAGACACCGGCCGTGAAAGCCTGCATGCTAAGCTCCTCAATTATGTTACTTACTGCCAGTCGTAGTTGATCACGAAGGTATTTGTCTGTCAGTCGTGATCTAAATTTGGTTTTTTACTATTTCCATGGTTTAAAATAATTTTTCACAAACTTAAGTTGTAGCGAACAAGGCTTCAATAGAGCAAGAGAAAGAACGAAGCTTAAGATATTTATTATTATTTTTTTTTTGGCGAAGATTTGAGAAGTTCAACATTTGTCAAGTCCTACATCTAGCTTTCATTTAACATCACATTGTAAATCTGTGAGTTTAAATTGAAGATCTAACCGCATTATTGATACATGTGCTGAAAAAGGATCGACGTACGAGATGATGATGATGATGATGATAATAATAATAATAATAATAATAATAATAATAATAATAATACTTAACCTTTTAATGTTTCATGAGTAACATGTAGTATAACCGTTTTCCTCGTAATACTTGTGAACAAACCTTACATTTAATATTCTCATCATATTGGCAGCAAAAAATGCGTCCTCCCATCCTACTTGAAACTTTCGTTTTTGTAGAGGTACATGGTTTCGAGAGAGACATTGCGACGATAAGCCACTCGTAGGTCAGAGACAAATACAAATGGAACGGAGTTTGACTCCAGTGAGTGAGATGGTGGGAGTTGGAGGAGGTAGGAAGCAAGAGAAATGCATAGCTATCATTGCGAGCCACAATGTGCTCGAGACACATTTTCGCCACGGCTGTTCTATTGTATTAAACTTTTCTGTTCGAAATATCTCCAAGAACAACCCCCTGAAATTAATTACATTACTTACGGTTCACCCTATACTCATTCATTCATTCATTTATTTTATTCCATAGATCTTACATGAGCAATGAAGCTTTAAGTTGTGGAACATGTCAACATTTTACAATATTACAATTACAATTTTTACAAATTTTTATAGTTTTACAATTTAGTAATTTTCTACAATTTTTACAATTTTGTACAATTTTTTTTACATTTTGTTTACATTTTGGCGAGATGTAGTGAGATAAGATGAGGTCCGAGGATTCGCCAAAATATTACCCGGCATTTGCCTTTTCGGTGGGGGAAACCTCGGAAAAACCCAACCAGGTAATCAAATCAAAGGGGTTGATGCCAAGGACTCGCCATAGACCATCCGGCTTCAGTCCCACGGCTGGGGAAAACCTCCGAAGAAACCAAAGTCCAAAGGGGGATCCAACCCAAGCCCGAACGCAGCTCCGGATCAGCAGCCCAGCGAGTCTGTCGACTGAGCAACATCGATGGCTCTACTAAAAGTATACAATACATAGCCAATCAGATTATTAAATTTCAAACGCAAACGATCATTCATAAGTTGAGCTATATTATAATACAAAACAATTTAATTAAATTTAAGGCATAAACAATTCAACCAGTTGTGATATACAGAAATATATATTCTGATATCATAAAAGTCATACTCAATCATGTCATATTTTAACGCATTATCTAATGTCATGCTATACATTATTGAAATATTCACTATTGTTCATATGAACCACCAACAATGTGTCTGTTTTATTCAGTGTAATCAAACCTACGCCAATATATATTCTTTTCTCCCGGTAAGTGCAGGTATAAAGAGGAGAAACTGAAACAGTCCAAAGTCACGCTTTTAACAGAAATATATTTGTTTTGTTCTAGTTCATTTCTTACACATACGGAGAAACTAGTAAAATATTATAAAAATTACTCAACAAATAACGTTAATATACGCGGAATAAATTATGATATCGCACCTAATAGCAACGGACTCCTAACTTTTAATACACTCTCCTGTGAAATGTTGTCTTTGTGGCTTAGGTCTATATCATTCTCACCGCTTCATTTATAACACTGTCACGAATTAGCTTCGACATTACATATGCCTGACTTATACTAATCTATAATCGATTTTGTTATACCGGAGTGCTTATCGAACGCAATAATACACTTATCCCTTTGTAATGCATTCTTATCCTTGCATTTCATGACCTACATGCCGCATACTAGCTAAATATAGTAAATGTTTAAGTGTTTACAGAGGCTATGCGTGCAGCTGAAAAATTCAAGTGTGTTAATATCATAACTTGGAAGCATATCTATTTAAAAAATCTGTAACTACTTTTATTCACCTCTCAGCTTGATATTTTTTTCATACCTTAGCAGGAGATAAGTACACGAGTCACGTACACTCATCTTCTGCATCTGATTTGATGTCATGAAAGTGCTAAAATGAAGTACTTGCTAGGAATAGACTAATTTTACTTGTTCATGATGCAACTTTAATGACATGCAATTTTTAATTGCGGAAAACAAAATTTGCACTTCGTTTTTACACACAAGTCAATAATTGCACGGAATTCGAGATGTGAAAATTAAAAAAATAGTACGATTTCAAATAAGTGTATTTCACGTTTACACACGAGGTGCTAAATTAATTGTTAAATAAACAACGAATATAATTATTTGATTATCCTTTTCTTTTAAAGTTTTTCTTCTTTTACAACCACAGGAGTTAGATGAAAGAGGAGTGGAACGGAGAAAAATTCTCTCCGGAACCAGGATTTGAACCCGGGTTTTCAGTTCTACTTGCTGATGCTCTATCCACTTAGCCACTCCGGATCCCCATCCCGATTTCGGATCGAATCCTCTCAGTTCAAGTTCCACCTCTTGGGTTCCAACTAGTGATCTATCCTCATGCACTGCATCATAGATGTATGACAGTGGCACAAAGCCCACACATGTGCAGAGGTGCACTCGTTATGAGTGACTAAGTGGCCGGGATCCGACGGATTAAGCGCCGTCTTAAATCACTACGTGATTATTTTTCGCATATAATATATTATTATGATGTACCGAAGTACATATGGTACTTCCGTACAGAAATTCTGCGTCATTATATAATGAAAGATGAGTGGAACGGAGAAAAATTTTCTCCGGCACCGGGATTTGAACCCAGGTTTTGAGCTCTACGTGTTGATGTTCTATCCACTAAGCCACACCGGGTATGAAGTAATTACTTACTTACTTACTTACTTACAAATGGCTTTTAAGGAACCCGAAGGTTCATTGCCGCCCTCACATAAGCCCGCCATCGGTCCCTATCCTGTGCAAGATTAAGCCAGTCTCTATCATCATATCCCACCTCCCTCAAATCCATTTTAATATTATCCTCCCATCTACGTCTCGGCCTCCCTAAAGGTCTTTTTCCCTCCGGTCTCCCAACTAACACTCTATATGCATTTCTGGATTCGCCCATACGTGCTACATGCCCTGCCCATCTCAAACGTCTGGATTTCAAGTTCCTAATTATGTCAGGTGAAGAATACAATGTGTGCAGTTCTGTGTTGTGTAACTTTCTCCATTCTCCTGTAGCTTCATCCCGCTTAGCCCCAAATATTTTCCTAAGCACCTTATTCTCAAACACCCTGAACCTATGTTCCTCTCTCAGAGTGAGAGTCCAAGTTTCACAACCATACAGAAGAACCGGTAATATAACTGTTTTATAAATTCTAACTTTCAGATTTTTGGACAGCAGACTGGATGATAAGAGCTTCTCAACCGAATAATAACACGCATTTCCCATATTTATTCTGCGTTTAATTTCCTCCCGAGTGTCATTTATATTTGTTACTGTTGCTCCAAGATATTTGAATTTTTCCACCTCTTCGAAGGATAAATCTCCAATATTTATATTTCCATTTCGTACAATATTCCCGTCACGAGACATAATCATATACTTTGTCTTTTCGGGATTTACTTCCAAACCGATCGCTTTACTTGCTTCAAGTAAAATTTCCGTGTTTTCCCTAACCGTTTGTGTATTTTCTCCTAACATATTCACGTCATCCGCATAGACAAGAAGCTGATGTAGCCCGTTCAATTCCAAACCCTGCCTGTTATCCTGAACTTTCCTAATGGCATATTCTATAGCGAAGTTAAAAAGTAAAGGTGATAGTGCATCTCCCTGCTTTAGCCCGCAGTGAATTGGAAAAGGATCAGATAGAAACTGACCTATACGGACTCTGCTGTATGTTACACTGAGACACATTTTAATTAATCGAACTAGTTTCTTGGGAATACCAAATTCAATAAGAATATCATATAATACTTCCCTCTTAACCGAGTCATATGCCTTTTTGAAATCTATGAATAACTGATGTACTGTACCCTTATACTCCCATTTTTTATCCATTATCTGCCGAATACAAAAAATCTGATCAATAGTCGATCTATTACGCCGAAAACCGCACTGATGATCCCCAATAATTTCATCTACGTACGGAGTTAATCTCCTCAAAAGAATATTGGACAAAATTTTGTACGACGTCAACAGAAGTGATATTCCTCGAAAGTTACCACAGTTGGTTTTGTCCCCCTTTTTAAAAATAGGTACAATTATGGACTCCTTCCATTGATCTGGTACAATTTCCTTTTCCCAAATAGCAAGTACAAGTTTATAAATTTCGCTATATAATGCACTTCCACCCTCTTGTATTAATTCTGCTGGAATCTGATCGATACCTGGAGACTTGTACTTTTTCAGATTTTCTATCGCAATTTCGACTTCTGAAAGCGTGGGTTCGGGTATAAATGGCTCAGCAGTTTGTATTTCAATTTCGTCCCGATCATTTCTATTTGGCCTATGTACATTTAGTAGTTGCGCAAAATAGTTTTTCCATCTGTTTAGGATTGATGGAGAGTCTGCAAGCAAGTCACCATTCTCATCCTTGATCACGTTTACCCTTGGCTGATATCCGTTCTTAAATTCCTTTATACCCTTATATAAATCTCGAATGTTTTTATTCTTACTATTTGTTTCTACCTCATTCATTTTTTCCTTCAAGTAACCTCTCTTTTTATTCCTAAGTGTACGACTTGCTTCCCGTCTTTCATTGAAATAATTATCTCTCTTCTCCTCAACTGGATCCTGTAAGAATTTCAATTTTGCCTGTTTCCTTCTTTCTACTACCATGCAACAATCTTCATCAAACCACGGTTTCTTTTTCTTAGTTTCATAATAACCTATGCTCTGCTCAGCTGCAATTTTGATACTATCTCTGATATTTTCCCACACGCTATTAACATCTAATTCTTTCTCAACTTCGTCGGAACTTTCTAAAGTGGCAAACCTATTCGAAATTTCGACCTGATAATTTTGTTTAGCTTCCTCGTCCTTTAATTTCAAAATATTGAATTTAGTAATATTAACTTGTTGCTCTACTCGCTTGGCTACTGATAATCTTTCTCTTAATTCTCCAATCACCAAATAATGGTCAGAATTACAGTCTGCACCCCTGAAAGTTCGAATATCTACTATACTAGTATGTCTCCGTTTATCTATCAAGATGTGATCAATTTGGTTGTGTGTCAATCCATCTGGAGAAGTCCAAGTATATTTATGTATATCCTTATGGGGGAATGTTGTACTTTTGACAATTAAATTTTTCGATGTGGCAAAGTTGACTAATCTAACTCCATTGTCACTACTAATTGCGTGTAGGCTCTCTTTTCCAATAGTTGGTCTAAAAATCTCCTCCCGTCCTACTTTAGCGTTGAAATCCCCCAATAAAATTTTCATGTGATATCTAGGGAACTGATCAAAAGTATGTTCCAATTCCTCATAGAAGCTATCCTTTATATAGTCGTCTTTCTCTTCTGTAGGGGCGTGAGCATTTATAACCATGATGTCGCACCATCTACCCTTAAGTACTAAATATGATAACCTGTCACTGATAAATTCGACCTTTTTTACTGCTGATTTTATTCTTTTATGTACAAAGAATCCTGTTCCTAATTGGTGATTATTGTTTCCTTCCCCATAATACAACAAGTAATCTCCTATTTGTGATATGCCATTCCCATCTAACCTAACCTCTTGTACTCCCACAAAGTCTATTCTATATCTAGCTAGTTCTTTTGCTACTAATGTTACCCCTCCTGTTCTATAAAGACTAGTTACGTTCCAAGTGCCAAATCTCAAAACCTTATTCCTTTGCTGTGGTCGTGCCAGAGAATCAGTCCTATTCCGAGGCTTACTGTAGGAATTCGTAACAAGCTGTTTTTTACGGTGATGGGTTGTTAGCCCTTCGCCCAACCCCCAAGCTGGAGGACCACCCCTTATCGGCTGTCCACGACTGCTTATTCAATATATTCGCAGCTACCCTCCATATCTGGAGGCCGTCTCCTCTATCCGCAACCTGAGGACGCGCCATGCCGTGGTGATAGGGACCCACCATACATGGATGAAGTAATTACTATTTTTAAAATCTAAATTTAAGTTCATTGACAACGACATTCACTTTACAAATAATATTTTCTTTTAAAGGTAAGTTATATACAACACTACACAATATCGGCTAAATTTATTCAATATACCATTTTTGTGGATTTTTAAAGATAGGCGGCTGTTCTGTAACCTTTATATTAGCGGTCATCAGCACAGTGCACCTTCGGGCTAGCGTTTTTTACCCGCGGATAAGACTTTGCACTGGCGTGCCACCGTCACTGCTAGCGGGTATTTCCTCCCTCTCCCTTCTGCGCGACGTGCATATTGCGATACACTTCTTACCCGTTACCGATTTCAGCGAGTGCTGACGACCACTGCTTTATATGAAATAACTGTTCAAAGTCAGAATAGGAGAAGAAATGTCAGAAGGAACTGAAATAGAGAGAGGAGTAAGGCAGTGATGCCCTTTATCATCTATCCTGTTCAACATGTACTTAGAGGATTTAGTGAAGAACTGTATTCAGATCATGGGAGGGGTAAAATTAGAAGATATAAGAATAAATTGCATAAGATTTGCTTTTGATATGGCGTTGTTAGCAGAAGAGGGGACGATAGGTTACTAAGGGATATGCTAAATGACAGTGTGAGAAGTATACGAAGAAGATAAATACAAAGAAGGCGAAGACCATTGTTATCGGTAGAAAAATAAAGAAGGTAAACTTGCGAATACTAAATGAGGCAGTAGAGCAAGTGGACAGCTTCAAATACTTGGGGTGTACTATAAGCAGTAACATGAGCTGCTGCCAGGAAGTCGAAAAAAGGATAGGAATGGCAAAGGAAGCTTTTAATAGAAAAAGGAGCATCTTCTTCGGACTTCTGGGAAAACAAATTAGGAAGAGACTAGTGAAGTGCTTCGTGTGGAGTGTGGCATTGTATGGGGCAGGAACATGGACATTACAATGACGTGAAGAGAAGTGAATAGAAGCTTTTGGAATTTGGATATGGAGAAGAATGGAGGGTGTGAAATGGACAGACAGAATAAGAAATGAAGTTGTGTTAAAAAGTTGGGTGAAGAAAGAATGATGGTGAAACTGACCAGAAAGAGAAAAAGGAATCGGTTGGGACATTGCCTGAGAAGAAACTACCTACTGAAGGTTGCACTGGAAGGAATGGTGAACTGGAAAAGATTTCGGGGCAAAAGAAGGTATCAGATAATAGAAGGCATTAAGATATATGGATCATATTCGGAGACTAAGAGAAAGGCAGAAAATAGGAAAGTTTGAAAAATGCTGGGTTTGCAGTGAAAGACCTGCCCTTGAGCAGAAAAATACGATTGAATTAAGGTAATTTGATAATTACATATAGCAATCTATAAAAAAAAATATGCAGTGGAAACTACATTCGTTTACGATTATAGTTTCAGACGCAATATCTCCATCTATTTTACCATTATTCAGCAGACGAACCTTTCCAATAATGCAGTTTTCTCCACTGCGAAGTATCGAACCACATCCAGATGACAGGACGGAGGCTCCTGATAGTTTTTCCAGCAGGGTACCCCGCGATCGAGTTCCATTTCGTGGCTGGAAGTTATTGTAGTGAAGGAAATAGTTCACGGGATATAGAAGAGAAAGACAGAAAGAGGCAGTGTGGGAGAGAGAGACAGGAAGAAAAAAGCGAGCATCCCGTACCTGTGATGAGATCCGCTCCTTCATTCCACGTTGTCGACGTGCTGCTATACAAGATCATTTATCTTGTCTGTTTGCCTCACCTCACCGCAGTATCACCTGTCGCGCATCTCCAGTACACTCTCTGTCAAAATGTTAGACCAATGTCCGCATCTTCCTACTGACACATATTCCGAACAAAATCCGTCTCCCATTCATGTCATCTGCCGACAAGCTCATTTTAAAATCATTTACATGCGTTGGAAACATGTAACCAGGCGCACAAGCTTTCGTCTGTCTATTCTGCGGGAAGATCATAATCACGAAATCACAAAGGCTTGGGGATTCGTTCTATTTCATAGATATTTCTCATCCCAATAGGTATTCTGATACTGCTAAAACAAGATAGATTTCCAGATATCCCATACAGAAACTTCCTCCCGCCAGAATTAAAACAGACTTTAGTGCAAACCCTCGTACTACCACTGTTTGACTATTGCGACGTAATACTTACAGACTTGACAACTGACCTTTCGAACAAGCTGCAGCGTGTGCACAATATGTGTGTCAGATTCATCAGCAATGCTCACAAATTTGACCACATTACACCCTCGTTCAAATCTTTATCCTGGCTGCAACTTAATAACCGCAGAACACTTCATTCGCTGTCTCTTCTGTTTCGAGTTCTCCACACTTCTACTCCAAATTATCTTCGTTCCCGGTTTAACTACTTATCCTCCAATCACAACCTAAACACCAGGTCACAGGAGAGCCTAATCCTAGCAATTCCTGCCCATAGAACATCCCACTATTCATCCTCTTTTACTGTCTCAGTCCCCCGTGAATGGAATTCTCTACCTCAGAATATTAGGGGCTGCCAGACAATAACCACTTTCAAGAAAAGGCTAAACGATTTCTTACGAGCGCAGTCAAATTGAAGTTATAATTGTGATCGAGATTAATAATTTAATTTAATTTAGGTGTGACTATTATTATTATTATTATTATTATTATTATTATTACATAATTATTTTATTGGTGGTATGAAGATAAAAAGAATTGTCATTTTATTATATTAATTATGTATTATAATGCCTTGTATTTTAGTATTCTATTATTTTGAATTGCATTGTATTAATTATGTTATATTCAGAGCAATGCAGTAATTTTCTATCATACAGGTTGGGTGGAAGAGAAGGCCGAATGGCCTTAACTCTGCCAGTTAAAATAAACCATTATTATTATTATTATTATCATTATTATTATTATTATTATTATCATTATTACTATTATTATATTCGCTGAAATATTCCTTTCTATCCTTCTTGATAACTTTTGTGCATGCAGCCTGCAATATATATATATATATATATATATATATATATATATATATATATGGATTTATTCAGCAATGTTATACATACAGATGCACTACACTCTCAGAATTTTCTCTTAAATCCAGTGCACGGGTCTTTTGACTGTACGTGCTTTCCAAAAATGTCCTACTTTGTACGTTTCACCCCCCTCACCTCTGATTAAATTCAACTACTCTCCAAAAAAACACACAGATTAACATCAAAATGGTACAACCAAAACACATTATATCATATATCCCAACTAACATACATAAAAACAGGCATAAAAGTGTATAATTCAAAAGGTACTATTACATCTTTGTCGGTTCGCATCATAAACTTCAACAGCTTATGTTATAAGCCAGTGATGTCAATGCAAGCGCATTTTTCTGACCTTGACATCGTGCGCGGGCAGCAAGCGCTAAGTATGGAAAGAGGAAGGGTTGTGTATATGAATAAGCAATCTGTTGGATTAAGAAAACAGTAGTGCACAAACTTCAAACGGAACGTGAAATTTTATGTCGTTATTTTTATATGGCTTCTTTCTGTTTGATATCATCTATATTGTCTGTAAAACAAAAGTACTAACATTGATTTCTTAATATTGCACTTGTGTTTTAAATCTTAATAACATAATAGAGAGTTAAGAAGGAATATTCACTTAAATTCCGTAGTAGTATAATATTATACAGTATTAAGTGGATGAAACACATCATTCATAAACAAAGTGATATTCCAAAGAAATAGATTGAGTATGACATGATAAGTTGGAATTTATATTGATGGTATCTTTAGCCTTACAAAAGTAATCAATAAACTAATCAAAACAGTATTACAGTACAAAGCAAAGTTACCTAAGTACTGCATTTGTTTTAAGTGTAACTAATATTACATAACAAAACTCTTATCGCATTATGCTTTTAAGGTGATATTGGCGAGCAACTTCCTATCATCAGAATATTAAATTATTTTCTCAAAATATGCTGAAGCTATAGACCTGACATTTTTACAACACATGGGCACGTATCTTTTGCTTATGATGTAACAGTAGTTGCTTTGTTAATTCATTTCCTTACAAACAATTTCCATGAGAATATTTTCAAAATTTTCAATACGTATATACGGTATATTAGATTTACGAAAACATTCTGTAAGGCTACTAAATAAATAGGCCTATACCTGAAAATTTCACTTTCCTATACGAAAATATTGAGGAAATATTTCTTTTGAATAAAATAATCAAACTTGTGAAAAATGAGCATTAAAATTAAAACTTACATTCTTATAATGCACTTATACTTCTAAGGCAAATCTAAAAATTAACATGGATACAGTTTTAATAAGTTCTCTTCCCTTTATTGAATCAGTGCTGGCCATCCCTGAATATAGCTCGACCAAGCGGCATATACCAGCTCTTTCGTCTGTCTCTTTCCTTTCTGCTGTAAAGCGCTTAGGCTCTCCTGGGCTCTAAAGCTTGCTCCTATGGGCATCAATTGACATGCCTGTTATAAGCTGTCTAGTCTTCAAGAAGAACAATCTAGAGTCTTTTGTTCGCATTCTCTATTCCTCAGGTCAAGACATGCAAGCGAATTTCTATTTCGACTTAGAATCGAGGGTGGTAGATATTTTCTCCGGATATGTTCTGTTTTTTCACAGTGGGCTAAAATGTGTGTCCAAGAATCCTTTTCCACACATAATGGACAGATGCGGGTATACACATACATACAGAAACTAGTGTTTACAGTATATGATAACTGAGCTGGGTCTATGAGACAACATCGTCTTCACTTGCAGTAATGCAACACTAAGATTATGGAAGCGGGAGATTGCCTTAAGACTGGATGAGGTTTAATTGCACCATGGAATATGCTTCCAAGCTTCTAAGTCGGGAAAGTATAACGAAGTGTAATGTACCAGGACTAGTTCTTGCAGCTTTAATGTGACTCACACGACAACCAAGTCCAACAAGCGTGTATTCCATTTTGCACATACCTGGTACTCAGGTACGCATCATTAAATTTAAACGAAGAAATGACGATAATGAAGGCTGATTAATAGAGGGACTATACAATAGAAATCTCAGACCTAATTTCTAGCCAGCTGCATGTAATGTGCTTACAATGGATGAAAAAGAAAAGTAACTTACAGTAGTCGGTTCATTATGTTGTATTCAGCAAATGGATATTTATTGTCACTCACTAGAATTTGTAAGAGAACATTTTTTTTCATTTCACATAAATTAGTAATATGATACCGCTGCTTCATTATGTATAGGTACATTCTGGAATTCAGATTTCAGTTTTGACTCAAATTTCTTGTAATGTTCGAACTTATGAAGCTTAAGTAGGCCTATACGTTTTGAGAGATAGATTATCTGATAACTGAATCTCCAATGTCATAGGCTGTTTAAAATGCATTCTAGTGATAAAGACTGATACTAAGATGATGTTTCATACAATTTAAATTATTTCTTCGCTTTATTTAATTAGGCGAATGGTTGTGATATTCTTATCATACTGTACATCTAGGTCTTTTATGTTGCTTATGACCAGGCTTCGAGACTTCGGACCCAATAGAGCAGTTCAGTGGGAAATCCGCATAACGGCGTACTGAGTATAGTGGTAGAGCGTACAGTAGGTGGGAGTACTGTAGAATGAATTCCAACAAATACGCAAAGAAAAACGCTCTGGATATGAAGGTTCTGACGAGTAATTTGGTTTTCATACAAACTGTGTCTGAAACTATTACACGGTTAGAAAAGTCAGAGCAAGAGATGCCGGAAGCCCTCAAATTAATTTAGAAAATGATGCAGAGAATTAATGAGACACCAAGTACACCGGTTACTGAACGTGTAGAATAGAAGTGGAAATCAGTTTTATGTAAAAATAACGGATATGGAACATTGTGTAATATAAACAGCAAATTAGTGGACATAGAGTCACCCGAGAATAAAGGACTGTCTCTTAGAGACTGCAATGATGTTAGGTTTTTTCGTTTTGCTCCTATCACGTAATGCGACGTAGAGCACAGCTTTCTACAGTACAAACTTTGGCAGATAATCGAAAAAGATTTACGTTCGAGACACTGAGAATGTATCTTGTAGTACAATGCATTTCGGTACTGTAACTGCACTTCCTAAAGACGACCAATAGGATAAATGAAAAAATTAAAATTGCTACATGCTTATTTCCACCATTAACACTGTGTATAATTAAACAGAAATGCATATAAAAGACAGGATAATAAATGCTTTTCACATTCTTTTGACATTGTCATTGTGTAATGTATATTTACTTTCAGATTGTACATATGTGTGTTTCCCCATAATACCGTACTCTACTCTAAAGAGCAACGTTGTTGCCTCAACACATCTCTATCTACCTGCAGCGAGTCAACAACCTATAGTGCATTCACAGTAAACTTATTGTATCGGGTCCAAAGTCTCGAAGCCTGCTTATGACTGAGCTGTGCTCTGACATTGCTGTGGGCTGCTGAGTGACGCGTGCACAGGTACTCTACTAGTATACATTAGCTATACTGCGTGTTCAGTTCAAAGTGTATCATGGCTCGCTGTATGTCGTCATGTGGCTAGCCGATGAGCCTAGAGAATTCAATCTTCCTATACTCCCGCAGAGGCGTATTACCTAAATGCGAGAGAAGTTGCCTAGCAAGTATGGCGTTCATTCTGAAGTACGCAGAGTCCGTGAATACCCACGGACTCTGGAAGTACGTAGAGCTGAGACCAGATGTTATGGCACCAACATGCGCGAAGTTTTAAATTGCCGGCCAGCAGGATAGAGGAGTGGGGTTGTTTGGGTTACGGTTCTCAAGCCCAGAGCGGCAGGCATATCCGTTTCATCTCTTTCCAAAAACATTCGTCTTACCTTAGTATCACCACTTTCCTACTCAAGAGTCCGAAGGTACCTAATGGAATTACGCCCGCTATTCCATCTTTATATTCTTATTCTCTGTCCGAATCAGACGACTGATCTGTGCTGGAATCAGATGTCCCTAAGTCTATGGAAATGCTCTCCAAAATACGTCCATCACGTGCTCAATTTCAATGTAATTGTTCTCTACTTTCTTCACATAATCATACACTGATATCCATTTTTGGAAGAAACGATTGCAGAGTCGGCCTCTGCTTATGCGTAGCGTAGAAAATATAGATGAGTCTTCTTATGACTTCCTCATCAAAACTGTCTACAGCTGCAACAATCTTCTTCTTCGGCTGTGATTTTTCCGGACTGGAGAAAGAATCTACTGTTCCTGCCTCAATATTTTCCCCTTCTTTCCTGATTCTTGCCAAGGTTTGCTTTGAAATACCAGTGGCAGCCAGTACTCTTGCACACACGCTTTTCAATGGAATTGATATTGCATTTACAACCTCTTCTGACATGAATTTCCATACATCGCATGCTATTTCATGTCCTTGACTATGAACTACTCTATGATTTCACACCTTAGACAATGCCATAATGAGGGCGCTCAGAAGGACAATGTTTTCAGTATTAGCAATAGCGGTAGTAGCAGAACGATCTGAACACTCGGAATGCTAGTAACCAACTAACCCAACACCCCTCCAGTTGAGTGTGAGGGCGAGTCCAAGCAAACGAGCTAAAATACGTCCCTCGCGCCGGTGCCATGACTTCTCGTCCGGGCTCTACCGATACGTGCGGTAACGCCGGTAGTGGCAGGAATGTCAACTGTTTGGAAACTCGTACTGAGGTGAGTTTTTTTCTTACTGTCGGGATATGGCGAGAGGGTTAAGACGATTACTTACGTATTTGTTGACATTAACTTCGACGGTCAACATGGACACGGAGCATTTGATTTTTTGTTGTGGAATGTTGCGGTATGCAACGGATGATAACAAATACCCTGCGTACGACTTGCCCGCGCAAAACACAGTTCGAAAGAGGTTATGGTAGCACACAGACCGTACAGACCGCCATCTGTTGCTACGACGTTCAAGTTATACCGTACACGTTCTCAAGTTCAGATTGAACACCTTGATTAATATGCAACTTCTCTGACATAAAAACTGAAACTCTCTTCAAATCGCTGACTCATAACAGTGACGTCATGACACACTTTGAAATGAACACCCAGTAGTACATCGCAAGAATAACATTAAGCAATACTTTTTCTTAATTGTAATTACAACATAACGGAATATACGTCAAAATATTTTAGAAAGAGAATGGTGGCATGATAATAAAATGTACAATATCATTTCCCATCCACTACAAATTTAATTCGATTATAATAATCAGTGAATAGAGGTACCAAAGTGGTTCTCTAGCGGAATTGCCTGAAAAACTACTACTACTACTACTACTACTACTACTACTACTACTACTACTACTACTACTACATTTCTTACCACTATTACTACTACTATTATTCATAATATTATTAGTATTATTACTGTTACTATTATTACTACTATTACTTTTATTATTGCTATTACTGCTGCTATTACTATTATTATTACTATTTATTACTACTAGCATCATTGCTAATATTACTACTATTATTACCACCACTACAGTACTACTACTACTATCACTACTGGTACTACTACTACTACTACTATTATTCATAATAGTATTAGTATTATTACTGTTACTATTATTACTACTATTACTGTTATTATTGCTATTACTGCTACTATTAGTATTATTATTACTATTTACTACTACTAGCATCATTGCTAATACTACTACTATTACTATCACTACTGATACTACTACTATTCATAATATTATTAGTATTATTACTGTTACTATTATTACTACTATTACTTTTATTATTGCTATTACTGCTACTATTAGTATTATTATTACTATTTATTACTACTAGCATCATTGCTAATACTACTACTATTACTATCACTACTGATACTACTACTACTACTATTCATAATATTATTAGTATTATTACTGTTACTATTATTACTACTATTACTTTTATTATTGCTATTACTGCTACTATTAGTATTATTATTACTATTTATTACTACTAGCATCATTGCTAATACTACTACTATTACTATCACTACTGATACTACTACTACTACTATTCATAATATTATTAGTATTATTACTGTTACTATTATTACTACTATTACTTTTATTATTGCTATTACTGCTAATATTAGTATTATTATTACTATTTATTACTACTAGCATCATTGCTAATACTACTACTATTATTACTACCACTACAGTACTACTACTACTATCACTACTGGTACTACTACTACTACTACTACTACTACTATTCATAATAGTATTAGTATTATTATTACTATTTATTACTACTTGCATCATTGCTGATACTACTATTATTACCACCACTACAGTACTACTACTACTACTATCTCTACTGGTACTACTACTACTATTACTACTACTACTACTATTCATAATAGTATTAGTATTATTACTGTTACTATTATTACTACTATTACTTTTATTATTGCTATTACTGCTACTATTAGTATTATTATTACTATTTATTACTACTAGCATCATTGCTAATACTACTACTATTATTACCACCACTACAGTACTACTACTACTATCACTACTGATACTACTACTATTCATAATATTATTAGTATTATTACTGTTACTATTATTACTACTATTACTTTTATTATTGCTATTACTGCTACTATTATTATTATTATTATTACTATTTATTACTACTAGCATCATTGCTAATACTACTACTATTATTACCACCACTACAGTACTACTACTACTATCACTACTGGTACTACTACTACTACTACTATTGTTCATAATATTATTAGTATTATTACTGTTACTATTATTACTACTATTACTTTTATTATTGCTATTACTGCTACCATTAGTATTATTATTATTATTTATTACTACTAGCATCATTGCTAATACTACTACTATTACTATCACTACTGATACTACTACTACTACTACTATTCATAATATTATTAGTATTATTACTGTTACTATTATTACTTTTATTATTGCTATTACTGCTACTATTAGTATTATTATTACTATTTATTACTACTAGCATCATTGCTAATACTACTACTATTATTACCACCACTACAGTACTACTACTACTATCACTACTGGTACTACTACTACTACTACTACTACTACTACTACTACTACTACTATTGTTCATAATATTATTAGTATTATTACTGTTACTATTATTACTACTATTACTTTTATTATTGCTATTACTGCTACTATTAGTATTATTATTACTATTTATTACTACTAGCATTATTGCTAATACTACTACTATTATTACCACTACTACATTACTACTACTACTATCACTACTGATACTACTACAACCACCACCGCTACTACTACTACTAAATAAAATATATTAAATTCAAATTGGGCTAATAAATAGAGGAACTGTAAGTTCTGATTGTTTCAACGATTCTGTAGCAACTAGGATATTTAGTTTCGAACAAATTGGTAATAGCGAGACGAGGCCGAGGATCTGAAATACTGTAGATTACATGATTTTCACCTTATGGCTGGAGAATATTATAGAGAAACACAACCAGGCAATCAGCCCAAGCGGGAAACGAACCCAAACTCGAGCGCAGTCATATAAGGACATAATTGAACATGTCTTCTAAGTCATAATTTTGATAGTAACAAGTAGGCCTATATCTTTTAGCACAGTTTAGTGTAAATCTCTACATTCTAAATGAACCTTATTTTGAAAACAGAGATAGCAGTATACAGTAATCGTTAGAATGTTTCTTTACTTGTGTTACATATTATTTCATAACCAAAGAAAAGAAAAATACTGCTGTATCGCGTCACACACAACGTGTGTTATCATAAAATCGTTTGTTTTGTTTTTCTGTGTTCATTAAAATGGAGACGTAAATAATCACCTATCAAAATTACACAAGAGTTCATGTTATAAAAATAAACACAGTTTCTTCATAATTAATCCCTTCAGATCACATGTCTGATACAACAACAAACTCAGATTCCTTCCTCAGTTTGGTGGTGTAGTGTTACGGATACCTTCCTTGTGCTGTACACAATAAAGTGTTCTGTTATTAGTGTGTCGTAATCTATTTCAATCTGTTTGGTACAACTTGTTGTATTACTATGAATTCTTGTCTACGCTATCAGCACAGCCATCAATACTGCTCTGCTATTTATGTTTCAGTATGATGATGAATGATATGTCACACATAAGCTTATTAAAAGAAAAGAAAGAGAATTTGAAGAAACTCTATGTAGGAATTGTGATACATAAATACAATTTGCAGTAATATTTAAGTGTGTGTAATGAATTGAATGATATAAGCTATGAATAAGTCAGCCGTCCAATAATAATTTATTTATTTTATTTATTTATTTATTTATTATTAATATTTGTGTGCTGAACAACAGCCAGAGGCCAATTATAGTTCAGCACAATACACAAACAGAAGATACAAAGGTGCAAAACAAAAATAAATAATATCATAAATAACAAAAACATACATGAATACAATTGTGTACAAACAGTAAAAACTAATAATCAAAACGAAACTAAACCTTAAAAGGATCTAAATTGTGCCCATGCAAATTGGCATATTTTATGCATCTACAGACTGGAGAAAGTGATTTTGAATTTCGGTTATAAAAAATTTTTTGAAATCTTAAACCTTTTGTAGGAATACGAAGGCTGATATTGTTTATGATAGACTCACAATCAATATCACCCTTGATAACTTTGCAAAAAAATTGATAATCAAGATTTAGACGTCTAGCATAAAGGCTACAACAGTTAAAATATTTACAGGTAATATCATAGTTAAAGTCAGTCATAGTTAAAGTCATAATAATAATAATAATAATAATAATAATAATAATAATAATAATAATAATAATAACAATAATAATAATAATAATAATAATAAAGAAATTGGTTAACAATATAATATGAAAATTTCTCTAATAAAGACAAAGGTGGCATTTATAGGGAAGGAACCGATTAGAACAAAAATAGCTATAAATAACTGCTGCATAGAACAGGTAAGCCATTTTAATTATTTGGGAAGTGATGTTGGCTTTGATAAAGAATATGACGTGAACAATAAAATATGTAATTTTCAAAGAGTATGTGGAACAATTAATAGAACATTTAGAAACACAATACGTAAAGAAACAAAATTAAAGTTTTATAAAGTCATGGCTGTACCTACGCTGGGATACGGAAGTGAGACATGGACATTAAGTAAGAAGCAACAAAGCAAAATACAGACGACAGAAATGAAATTTCTAAGAAATGTGAGGAGGGGTGTACGAAGAGAGACTTAATAACAAATGAAAACATAAGAGAAGAGTTAGAAATGTTTAATATAAATGAAAGATTAAAAGATTTTAAACAAAATTGGAAAGAACATGTTGATAGAATGCCAGATACCAGATTTACTAAACAAATAATGCAATATCATCCTAAAGGAAGAAGATCGGTGGGCAGACCTAGGAAACGATGGCTGGAGGACTTTGAAGACTGAACAGGCATTTGATTGCCTGTACCATGAAGTGAAGAAGAAGAAGAAGAAGAAGAAGACCATACATAAGTGTTCTGCCCACGGGAAGGTCTTTCACTGTAAACCCAGCATTCTCCAATCTCTCCTATTTTCTACCTTCCTCTTAGTCTCCGCATATGATCCTTGTATCTTAATAATAATAATAATAATAATAATAATAATAATAATAATAATAATAATAATAATAATAATAATGATAATAACACTAATAATAATAACACTAATAATAATAATAATAACAACAACAACATTCGTTATCATCAGGGAAAGGATTTATATGTAAATACATATTTACTTATAAAGCTAATATAATTTATATTTTGCATTATCTTTATGTTTCACAATGTGTAGGGTTGAAAAATCCTACTTTTATTTTCCATATTTTTCCATATTTTAGAGTTTAGTACATATTTTCGTTAATTTCCATATATTTTCCATATTTCATATAAAACAGTCCATATTATATTAGGTTTAACAATAAAACAAAACAAAATTCCATTAACTTTTAAAAATACATTTCAACAATAGAGATTTAAACACATGTTCAGTAATCCCTTTAACATCAGAGTTATTTGAAAATTAGCAGTCCTATCAACAATGGGAAAGTAAGTTACAAAACTGTATTAATTTAATTTAAAATTTTTAACAGACTTCAGTTGTGCAGCTCAACAGTTAAATGCCAGTCAGAGTACACATAGGTTCAGTTTTGTAAATCATACTATAAAGACGGTAAATATGCCAAAAGTACGTCATTCAGTCAATTTAAAATCAAAACTAACAAGTTACATTTCAGAATTTAAAGAAGATGGTTTATCAACTGACAATAAAATATTATTTTGTAATTTGTGTCAGTGTGCAGTATCATCTACACAAAAGTTCCTGGTGCAACAACACATTACAACTAGTAAACAACTAAATTCCAAGCAGAGACAATTGTTTTTAACACAACCAACAACATCGAATGTAAGATCTGAGTTTAACATCGACCTGTGCCGTTCTCTCATCTCTGCTGATATTCCTCTCTACAAACTAAAGAATAAGGTCTTCAGGGAATTCCTTGAAAAATATACTCAACATACAATCCCGGATGAGTCAACACTTAGGAAGACGTATGCTCCATCCATCTAAGATGAGACAATACAGAAGATAAGAGATGAAATTAAAGATAGTTCAATTTGGGTTTCCATTGATGAGACTCCCGACAAAGAAGGTAGACTTGTTGGTAATGTAGTTATCGGTTTGTTAAGTGAACAATATTCTGAACGAATTCTTTTACATTGTGATGTTCTAGAAAAGTGCAATAACAAAACTATAGTTAAACTGTTCAACGAAGCTATGGGTATCCTGTGGCCAAAGGGTATTATGTACGATAATGTGTTATTCTTTATTAGCGATGCTGCCCCTTATATGGTCAAAGCTGGACAAGCATTATCTGTTGTATATCCTAAATTGACTCATTTTACTTGTGTGGCGCATGCATTTCATCGTGTGGCAGAAGTGGTCAGAGACAATTTCCCTAAAGTAGATTTGTTGATTTCATCAGTGAAAAAAGTATTTCTCAAAGCTCCCAGTAGAGTTAACGTGTTGAAAGAAATGTACCCTGAAATTCCATTGCCACCAAAGCCAATTTTAACTAGATGGGGTACATGGCTAGAAGCAGTTGAATATTATGCCGAACATATAGACTCTATTAACAATGTTCTCCTTGCATTGGACTCTGAAGATGCAGTCTCAATTGATACTGCGAAAACAGTTACCTGTGACATAAGTGTGAAGAATGACTTAGCTCACATTCAGCATACATTTTCATGCATCATAAAAACGCTCAAAAGTCTCCAAAATAGGCACCTTTCACTATCTGAAAGTTTTGAAATTATAAATAGTACTGTGGAACAACTGAATCGTGGTAGAGGTAAAGTTGCAGATGCAGTAAGAGCTAAGGTGGACACTGTACTTTCAAAAAACCCTGGATATGAAGAACTACAAAAGGTTGTTGCTGTGATGAGTGGTGAATCAACAGTGAAGATTAACTTGGACTTATCCCCAGCAGACATTGTGAAATTGAATTATGTACCAGTTACTTCTTGTGACGTCGAACGCTCTTTTAGTCAGTATAAATCTATCCTCAGAGACAATAGAAGAAGATTCACTTTTCAGCACTTGAAAGAAATGTTTGTAACCTATTGTTATGGTAACAGACAATAAAAATTGTGTTTTGTTGAAACTACATTGGAAGATAAGGTACGTCCATTATATTTTTTGTTTAGTTTGATTAAAATGTACCAATATTTAACGTACATAGTCATTTTTTTATAATTTTAAGTCCATATTTAATTCCATATTTTGGTAAAAATCCATATTTAATTCCATATTTTGGTAAAAATAACTACATATATATTTACATATTTCATATATTTTTAGTCCATATAAATCCGTTCCCTGGTTATCATCATGTACTGAAGTAGAATATACTATTAAAGGACAAGATAAAGTTTTTTCTGAACCACAGAAACTTAACAGATAGCTGGTATATGATATTGTATAGTACCTAGAATATCCCATAGTTATTGCTTCTTATTCATCTATAAATGAGTACTGCCATACTATTGTATTAACTTTCTATATTTACGCATTTATTGTGCACACGTCTATTTCACGTCCATGTGAAAGCATAACTGAATAACATTATTTTTATAATATATTGCAATCCTGCTATGCACTGTAATAAAATCTTCCAAATAGGTTATGTATCTAATGTGCGGATTCCCCTTGAGTAGAGGAATGGACTCGTTCACATTGACATTAGGTAATGGTGGAAGCATTTCCGTGGCAACGAATGCAAGCGTTACGCGTTAAAAATATTAACATTTTGAAATAGTTTACAGTTTGTTGAGAACTGTTTGAATGAATACAAGCTCAAATGAGTAGGAAAATATATTTGTATGTTTTGTTTCTATATACGTAAAATGTAATTAATATACCGGTAACATTAAAAATGGCCATTCTTTAGCTCTTCAGGTCGGGTTCTGTACAGCATGTCCAGTATTCCGAACGAACACAAATTTTCTAAACTTCTTGTAAAAGCATCGCTGCACTAATCAGTTTCTCAGGATTTTGATCTGCCAGAAGTAGGCCTAATTATTATCTTCTACAAGAATAAGGCCTTCATATTTTCCACGAAGTTCCAGGATTAAAGATGTAACAGGAGAAACAATTAAATTTATTTGTTTGTAATATTCTCAAGTCAATTTCAAGTCCTCTATCACTTTAATGGCAACACTGACTGCAGAAAAAACCGTTATTTTTCGTAAATGTTTACGAGAAAACGAAATAATATATGCAGGAATTAGTTCAATAGCTTTGATTTGTTAAATCCCTGATCACATATTACATACGATTGGCCATTACCATGTTATAAAATGGCAACATATAAAATAGAACAACCATTCGGATCTCCACTGTCGAAAAGGATTTTTTTTGTAATGACCGCTAGATGGAAGTACTGCTGCAATTCTATCAGGGTTATAACGTGACTTCTTTTGCAGTTACTAGATGGCAGCATAGTGAAATTGATAAAAGTTGTAGTCTTGGAAATGCATTAGTGTGGTCAATCTGTCATATGTGATGACGGGTTATACAGGGCATATTAAAAGTCCGGTAACACTTTCAATATTTTATTACACAAAAACTACTAATGATTACACTTTCAAACACACGTCTGTTTAAAGTCAAACTCTCAAAGTTCTGTTTACTCCTTACAGAGATTCAGTGTGTGAACCACGAGTGACTCGGCAAATGTCCAAACGATAATCAAACTCTTCCCATACCCTTTTCTCTGTGACCGTGGCGGCAGCTTCTCGAATTCTGGTTTTAGTTCCTCTAAATCACGTGGCAAAGGCGGTACATACACACGATCCTTTAGTACTCCCATAGAAAAAAGTCACATGCAGTCATATCGGGTGACCTTGGTGGCCATGTCATGAAACATCTGTCCCTTGCTCCAGCACGTCCGAAATACTCAAGAAAACCAGCCTACTTTCGGATTAAATTTTATAAATATCACAGTAGCTTTCGGGTAAAAATCAGTATCCCTTTGATGATAACTATAGAGGATATTGTGGTACATTTGGGTGTAGAGAGAGAAATTGTACTTCAGTTTATATTTCTATAAAGCAAACATCATATTATCCTCAATCTCAATCAATTTATTGATGGAAGTCCAAACAATCTACAGTAACAATATTGGCATATACGAAGCCGGATTGTGTTCCGCTGATACATGTAGGGTGAACATTGCATCAAGTTGTACGTATTGAAGGCACATACCTGCTCAGCACGCACGTCTTTGTCCTTTGATATGGTCTACTACCGTTAATTGCATCGCGCGTATGCAGACAAACACAGACGTCCGTGCCTTGAGCGGTATTCGATCACGGAGTCCGCAGGCTATTGCAACAAACAGTCTGCCGTTAACCACTGTTGAGCAGAGTAATCCGGGTATTAGCGAGGCAGGCTTCCTCTCTCTCGCTTTAAAAATTCCACAATTAAACAAATTAGCAAAGCAGATTTTATTGATTCTAGTCTGAAGGAATCGTACAACGTCGCATCCTTCAAAGTCAATGGTAGCGGTGAGGATGATAATGATAAAGGATAGGAGGAGTAGCAGAATATGGAGTTGTAATTTTGTCAAGTAGATTTCAATTAAAGATTTCCGATAGAGAAGTTATGATATCTACTCTTTTCGTAGGAAATTAGCGTGTTTCTACCCTTATTCTTCCCCTATGTTATCTTAAACAATGACTTTGCATCATGTTAACCACACAAACATTCGTGGCTGTATCATATTGTGTAAGATTTGGAACAAATTCAATGCGTTTCATATTCTCTGCGTCCGCGGACGGGAAAATTTATCCTCCCCTCCTCCTCCATACAAGGCCAGCGTCTGAAATGCAACTCTGCAATTGATCGGTAATAGAAAGAAAATAAACTAGGTATTACATTTACAGTAACTAACAAAGAGGGAAAGGAATAATAGGGAATATAACTCAAAGCAAATTTTCATTTTCAATTGGAGCAATTTGAGAAGCAAGCCTCCTATATCATTTTTCCCATCTTAATGAAATAATGATTAAATTAAGAATTTTATTTTGATCAAATGATAGAAGTGGCAATTCCTTAAATATTAAAGTCATATTTGCAAAAAAAAAAAAATAATAAGATATTACATAAAATTGGTCCAAGAATTAAAATACGAGGAAGGAATTTTTTCATGAAATTTTGGTCAGTGTATGGGACTGGTGTCCACCTAACATAATGATGAATTTGGGAAGGATCGATGGGTAGGGAAATCCTAATTCAAAAACAAACTACAGCGTCTGGGGGGGGGGATCACATCCTGAACACACGGCACCCCATACTGGTTGGATGATCGTTCACTTCTGCTGGGGCATGTGAACGTGAGACCAATGGAGATGCACAAAGGCGGGAGTGCCGCAGGGCTCCGTAATAGGACCACTACTTTTCTCTATCTACATTAATGACGTATCAAAGAACTTACAGTATTGCCGATATCACCTCTATGCCGACGACCTACAGCTTTACATACATTCCAGACCCAATACGATCAAAAAATCGATTGACAAGTTAAATTGTGACCTAGCCACTGTCTCCACTTGGGCGGCCAATTTCGGACTCGCACTTAATCCAAGTAAGACTCAAGCCATAATTATTGGACATAGGCCTAAGCGTTTAGTTAACTCCCTTAATAACAGTAATCTTTCAATTGTTACCCTTAACAACACGCTAATCCCTTATTCATCTGTCGTAAAAAATCTTGGCTTCTTTTTTCATAATAATCTAAGTTGGAATTTTCAAGTTAAAGAAACGATAAAAAAAATCTGTTCCTCCATTCACTGTTTGAGTCGCTTGAGAAACTTCTTGCCCCAACAACTAAAACTTACCCTAGTACAAACCCTAGTAATGCCGCACTTCGATTATTGTGACGTTTTGTTAAGTGACCTAAGTTCTGAACTGTCAGTCAAGTTACAGGGAGCTCAGAATATGTGCGTCAGATACGTGTGCAACATCCGACGATACGATCACATATCACCGTCCTTCGCAAGTCTCTCGTGGCTCCGACTTAAAGAACGTAGAACTTTACACACTTTGTCTTTACTCTTTCGAATTCTGCACACTTCAACACCAAATTACCTTTCTTCTCGTTTCTCTTATCTATACTCTAACCACGACGTAAATACCAGATCACTTATCTGTGGCACGCTAAGTATACCTCTTCATAGAACATCTTGTTATTCATCATCTTTTACAATATCCACCTCGCGTCAATGGAATTCCTTGTCACAAAGTATTAAGGGCTGCAAGACAACAAACACCTTTAAGAACAGCTTAAAAGATAACCTTCTTAGCATTTCACTCCAATCATACTGATTTAAAATATCACTGACTACATTGTTACTTTTTTCTTTAGACATCATCCTGATTGTACTGTATTTTAATTGTCTCATAATAATCTCTTTCTATTATCTAATATTATTTGAAATATATTAACATGCTATGTATTTTAGTTTAATTCTGCTACACAGTTTATTTCAGTGTTTAATTAATAGTTCATAGTATTTTGTTGTTTAATTTGTAAATAACTCTTGTATGCATGTAACTCTCATCTAAATCAAATTGTTGAATTCTTTGTAAGTTCATGCATATGTATATACACTTTTTGCTGGTTCAGTGGAAGAGAAGGCCTTACAGCCTTAACTCTGCCAGCTAAAATAAATCATTATTATTATTATTATTATTATTATTATTATTATTATTATTATTATTATTATTATTATAATCGGCTGGGTGGTCTGAGAGAGATTAGATCTGTTCCAATTATTTTGGGGTAAATCGTTGTACATGATCACCACTTTAGCTGACATGGGGGTCAATTATAAGATGTTCTAATTTCTGCTCCTTTATATCTTTATATTTTTATGTTTCTTATATTTATATTATTATATTAGACTCATATATATTTACATTTGTTATTTTTGTACTTATGCCTATTTGTGAACTTTGCTATTCAGTTTATTCTGTACATGTTCAAATCTTGAAATAAATAAAGAAATAAACAAGTAAATACACACATAAATAATTAATTAATTAAAAATAAATAAAGAAATAAAAAATAAAAATAAATAAATAATTAAAATATAAGTAAAGAAACAAAATAGAAATTGAAAATAGGAAAAGAAATAAAATACAAAAATAATAAATAAATAAATAAATAAATAAATAAATAAATAAATACATAAATAAATAAATAAATAAATAAATAATATCCATGTGGTAAATAAATAAAAATTATAGACAAATAAATAGTAAATAAAGAACAAAAATTCAATGAATGAAATAAGGAATAAATGAACGAACGACAGAAAAATGAATGTCTGTTGGTTGTATTATTAGCATACGGGGTATTTATAGAAAATTGTTATGAAGAATTTACTGAGTTAGGCTACTTATCAACTGAATCGTTTACTGAGCGAATGATTTATTTGGTGAATGAATGACTTATATACTGGCTGACTAATTTCCTGATTTACATTTTTTACAGAATGACATTTTTGCTTCTTGAGTGATATATTTACTGACAGAATGATTTATTTGCGGGTTGATTTATTGACTGAATAACTTATTGCATTCTTTAAGGGGACAGGACAGTTATTATGGGTCAAAAATCTGATTTGTTATTTTGCGTTTAAAAAGTACAAAATTTATTTTTTATGAATATATATATTGTGGGGGTATCTCTGCAGTTAAGCCCTTTAAATCGCCTGTTTAAATTTGGCGGCGCGTGTAATTCATAAATTCAGTTTTCCGTAACTTGATATTTTTCAAACTTAACTGCATTTTGCTCTGAAACTTCTGAATCAAATTACATAACATTTTTATAGTGTTTTCTGCAGACCCTGTTCAGACCTACAGGTTTAAGAATATCACACACATAAAACTAGGCGGATATATATATATATATATATATATATATATATATATATATATATAATGATAAACTCTACAGCCCTGCATTAAATGAATAAATAAATAAATAAATAAATACAATTTTTGCATTGCGAAAATACCAAAAATTGTATTTATTTATTTACTTATTTATTTATTTACTTATTTATTTATTAAATTTACTTATTTATTTATGTATTCACTTATTTATTTATTTACTTATTTATTTATTTATTTAGTTATTTATTTATTTGTTTATTTATTTAGTTATTTATTTATTTGTTTATTTATTTAGTTATTTATTTATTTATTTAGTTATTTATTTATTTGTTTATTTATTTATTTGTTTATTTATTTATTTAGTTATTTATTTCTTTATTTGTTTGTTTATTTATTTATTTGTTTATTTATTTATTTATTTATTTATTTATTTATTTATTTATTTTATGCAGGGCTGTAGAGTTTATCTTTAGCCGTGATAATGGCAACATGCAATATTCAGAAGTGAACGCCCATAAGGACCACCTACAGAACAAGAGCAAAAATTGTTAAAAGTAAAATATTTTTTCTCTTTCACTAAGGGAGAAATATTTAACAAAATATTGCTTTAGAATTTAAAATATACATTACTTGATAATTTAAAGAATACAATTTACATAAGACAAGATTGTAGAAAGTAATGTACGGTATATCTGAAGACAGAGATACATTTAGCATAATGTGGAAAACATATTATTAACTAGGTCCTTTATTTGGTCTTCGATACGAAATAAATTAGTTGTATTTTATGCCATCCAATTCAGAATGATTTATTGCATAACCATGGAAATTTTTATTCTACTCTGAACGCTAAAAGCCTAGAAATGGATTCGGAACACCTCAAAATCTGTGCTTCAGTAGCTGACCACGATAATATCTTTGAAAAATATTGGAGTGCAAGAGGTCAAATGACTTTATTCTCAAACACCTGGCATTAGAAAACAACAACAACGTTTGTACTGACATTATTTAATCGCACAGGCATTACTACCCACGCCCTTAACGCTTCTTATGAAAATAAAATAGCGTTATATGGACTCAGATAAGCAATATACTTCTTCATACGATAACAACAGTATTGAATTTCCAATTTTCCGTCCTGTGCGCTAATAATACAGCTAACAGACATTCATTTGTAATAGTCGACTACATGTTCGTGCATTTCCTCTCCACTAGGAATTAATGACACTCTTCAGTCCGTTGTTACACAGTAGAGGGCGCGTCGAGCATGTTTCATTCTTCGACGTGATCAGAACGGAGGGATGCGGAGCAACATTTCCTGACAACATAGTTATCTAAATGATTAATTACGTTGTAAATGCTGTAGGCCATGCAGTAGAACCGTGTGGAATATGTAAATAGATTTTATCTTAGGGTCATTCCAAACAGGGAGAGAGGTATTTCTTACAATAAATAAATCATTGTCTTCTGCCTCGTTAGAAACGTTTAACATGTACCATTACAGAAGGTTAATAGTCAAACATAGATATTTGTTTTCAATAAGTATATTTTTTATCTACGAGAAATGATGCCAGTTTTTTCTCCTAACGACCTGGGATACTTTTATTGTTGAAAACAAATATGCCTAATTAATGTACTCCTGCATTAAACGCAGGAATTTATAAATATTGTAACGTTTTTATACTAAACAACAATGTAATTCTATTATCTCAACAATAATTCTTCACTTTCTACAGTTTAACTGCACTCCCGTCAACAATGGGATTTGCTCCCCGCACAGCAACACAGCGTTCGTTATTGCACTCCACAAACAACAATGACAATTTACTTGGACCATTACCAACAACAATGAACTGTTAATCTTAACTAATATTCGCAAAGCACTATTTACAACACAGAACTGTCAGTTCTCAGTTCACAGCTCGTTTGTCTTGGCTAGTTCTTCTAGCTCAGTCACTCGTGTTCACAGAATCTCGAACCTCAGACCTTCAGAGACGTTCCGCTGCACTTCGAACTCAGGTCCCCCAACTGCGGTCCACTGCACTCGAACTCCGGGCTTCAGGCTTCACAGTCACGGACACAACTCAAGTCGCGCTCTGGTCTCGAAGCTGGCTTCACTGCTACAAAAGACTGTCTAGCTTGCTTTCCACTGACTTTAACAACACTGCCTTACTGACTGACTGACTGACTGATTGCATTTCACTTGCGTTTCTTCTTTTATAACTAAACCATAGTTACAAGAAACTTCTACGGGTGTCTTCTCGAATTATCTGGATATCTCCACTTCAGACGGACTTCTGGAAGATTCGGGAGGGTCCGTCCCCCCTTCACTCCGCACGTAGCAGTTGCGCGCGCAACCTCCCCTCGCCTCTCCAAGCCGCGCGCCGTCCCCCGGTGCTCCGTGGAGCCCGTGTCGACTCACGCGCGACCTGCTCTCTTGCGGGAAGCGTGTTCGAGTCTCGAGGTGGCTGTCACAATATTTTTAGAATAGGTATTAAGAATTTAGGTAGCGTTGTAGCCTGCAAAACATTTAGAAGCGCGAAATAAAAACCAAGTAAATGTTAAGTACTAGAAAGTCCATTTCGTAATTAATAACAAGGATATTGCTAGAAAAATATACCAGGAAATTGTGAATATACAAAAATTCTAGCACTCACCCTCGTGCACAAGAGAGGATTCAATACATAATAAAATTGAATAAATTACGTTAAGTACTTAGGTTGAAAGAAACGTATTATATCCATGCCTTTGGTTTTGTGCTTTTGGATAAATAATAATAATATTGAACTGCCCCCCCCCCCCCATTGAGGGTAGACCTTGCGGACTCAGTATATCCTCAAAAAAATTTAATATGCATATGTAAACCTAGATATTAAATTTTAATGAAGGGAACAAAGAAAAGGGCTTGAAAAATTATAATTGCTATTAATGTGGCACCATGTGATTAACAAGGATTTGGTAGGATTTTTTAACACAATTATCACAATGTCATCCCTCAGAGATGTTGGCAGAGCAAACTGCCGTCGAAATTCTTCGATAAAAAAACTGGTATAGTCCCTCGAGAACCTATGAGCAAGCCGAATACCTCAACGTGAATTAAGGCATATTTCAGCTTGAAATAGTTGACTGTAGGCTCATAGATCGACTTCTTCTCAAGGTGGACCTCGGCTGACTGATGACATTCTACTTCAAAACGTATGGTGGGGTCCACAATGATGCCCTGTTTAGTGTCAGCATTGTACGCTAAAATATCTACTCGTCTCGTTGACCCATTTTCAGTTAGACAGGAGATTTCTTCTTCTACTATCCAGCTCTTATTTCTTAATGCGGCAGCAATTTTGGATCTTAAAAGATGATGTCTAGAATTCCTCAAGAGCAATCCCTGTTCACGGAATCCCAAGACGTGTGCTAAAGTTAAGTGTGAAAAGTTGTGATTTTTAAGTATGCAATTTAATAATATATTGATACAAAATTGATGAATTTTGAAAACTTTAAATTCTTTAAGCAATTCTGGGTAGGACTGTTTAATATAACAACAGTTTATATATTTCCTGTTTACTCCTAGAAAACGTACTAGGAATACTTGAGACTAACTTTTATAGGGATATAGCCTACTATAAAAATATGTAAGTTAGTTATCAAGAAAACAGTTCCGTATGTTATAACAAGGAAATGACACAAATTATCATTTCACTAAAAACTTGACATTCCAAAACTTGGGCAACTTGACATATAGTAGTAAACCCATACTAATATATTTTTAGTTTATTTTAGAATTTGTTTTTTATAGTTTCTGATATTGGGTCTTTTTGTGAATTAATTTTCCTCTCCGCAGCTCATTTACCCGTAATATCGTCTTTACTTCAATTTATGTAATTGAAATGATTTTTAAAGTAAATTTTAAAAAAAGAAAGTGTATTTATATAAAATAAGAAATAACAGTATTTATGCATTTGTAGCGAAATTATTAAAAATATGTCGTAACATAAATATGTGTTCTATGTGTAATAGAATTCCATATATTGTTTCATACAAATGGTGTACAATTGACAGGGGGAAATAATACTGATGGGGAGGCAACCTTGTAGTGTCAATTATTAATGATGTACGAGTACTAACATTGTTTTTTTAATGACACTATGTATGTATTATTCAGTATTTTAATTAAGCTCGCCAAGACCTGTCCAAATATGTCGACTAGAAAAGGAGAAACAGACAATGGAAATCGGCCAGATAGTGGGAAGCAATTGTGTAGTAGTAAAGAAAAGTCAATCTACAATTTAAGGAAATGGTGTGTAAATGGAGAACAAGTGGCAAAGGATGTTGAAAATAAAAAGTGGGATTAAAATGGAGAGAAGAACTTAGTGTTATGAATAATGTAATGTGTGAGAATGTAGTGCAAATGTAACAAATGAAACAGTGAAGTGATGTAAGATGTAAAACAAGTCAGGGTGAGGGTTTTTACAGATTAGTGAAGGCAAGAAGGGAGAAGAGGAAGAATCATGGGGACAAAAAAAAATAAAAAAAAATAAATAAATAAATATACTTGGAAGTAAATGAATATATATATATATATATATATATATATATATATATATATATATATATATATATAGAAGCTTTATTATCGTTAAAGTGTATGATTGAAAAAGAAAAAAGTAGAAAGAATTAAATGTAAAAAGAAATGGATAGGAGATGATAATAATAATAATAATAGTAATAATAATAATAATAATAATTTTAATAATAATAATTTATTTATTTGATCTGGCAGAGCTAAGGCCAGTAGGCCTTCTCTTCCGCCCAGCCAGACTCTAATTCTAATGAAATACATTTGCTTACATAGTTATTACATTAATAACTAGATCATAAAACAACATGAAAGTAAATAATGAAAATTGGATAACTAATGTTAGTTGACAATAATAAACATTGGTAAGAAACAATAATAATAATAATAATAATAATAATAATAATAATAATAATAATAGTAACAGTAATAATGAGATAATTTAGATATTTATCTGTCATATATATAACAATTAAACATTGAGAAACCTGAAACAGCTATTATTGTTAACAAGAATTGTTAGAAAAATATCTCGTTAGCCTATTCTTAAATTGGTTTGATGTCTGACAGTCCCTGACATTACTCGGTAGGGAATTCCAAAGTCGAGGAACAGCCACAGTCTAAGAAGATGAATATGAGGATATGAGATAAACGTAGGAGTAGAAGTAGTTAATGTAAAGGATGTAAAATAGTAGTAGTGAGGTATTTGATTCAAAGGAAATAGGAGAGTTTAGAGCAGGCCTGCACAAGGTTTGCGCTCTCCGAGCCGGCTCACAGCTCATGAGCGGAATGCAGGTATTAGCTGCGCTCTGTGTAAGGGTGGACTGGAAGAAGTGGTGATCTCGTACAAAATGTACACAAGGTGTTAATGAAATGAATTCCCGTTCAGTGTTTATAAAACTATCTTGGACTATTATTAATGAATAAAGAAATATTTATTTTACAGAAGTAATAGAAATTCTATAACTACTTAAATGTACAATATCATTTTTTTATATTTTTATTTATCAGTACATGAAAATTAGTTTTATGCTGTTGGCAGCTGAAAGGAACAGTAGCCTACTGATCGTAATGAAACATCAGTTATAGATGTTCGATGTCTGCCTTTATTAAAGTTGATAATAGTAAACAGTTGCTCACAAATATAAATGTTGAGACAAACATAGCAATCATTTTCACAGCCAGCCTGCGTAGTCGTGGATATTATTGCTAATGTTTAGTCTTGTAAAACTCAACCAAGCTAGTAGTATTATTCAAACGATCTTTTAGGCCTTAGGTCACATTGAAGATCAATAAGTTCGAGCTGTAAATCGTTAGATGTTAAATGTTATGTTCCGTCTTTTAGATTCCTCCATACTACAGTAGGTAAGCAACGTGAAACAGTTACTGAGAATAGGCCTACACACTGCACTCCACTAGATAACTGAGTGGTCGTTTCTCTCTCCTCTACCCATAGCAAGTCTATGTCATTCTGACTTATCTTCCCCTCAGTTTCGGCGAGCGGTAAACACCGCTCTCCCGCTCCGAAGGAGCGCGCGCGCTCGTTGAGCGCTGTTTGTGCAGGCCTGGTTTAGAGGGTGAGAGAAGTAGTATGAAGGAAAAAGTGACAAGGATAGGAGTAATAGGAGTGAGATTTGTAAAAGTGTTAAAGTAATGTAAGAAAAAAGGGAATGTTTGGAAGGGGAGAAACTTTCACCGTGTCCTGGACAGGACGTTGTGTCCCCATGGAAGGAAAGGGACAGTATTTTTAACACGAAGATTGCAAGAATGCAAGCTGCACCCGCAATTTGTTTTGCCATTCACACTCCCTCATCTGAAAGATTTTTTTTTATTTTATTGGGTTATTTTATGACGCTTTATCAACATCTAGGTTATTTAGCGTCTGAATGAAATGAAGGTGGTAATGCCGGTGAAATGAGTCCGGGATCCAGCACCGAAAGTTACCCAGCATTTGCTCGCATTGGGTTGAGGGAAAACCCCGGAAAAAACCTCAACCAGGTTACTTGCCCCGACCGGGATTCGAACCCGGGCAACCTGGTTTCGCGGCCAGACGCGCTGACCGTTACTCCACAGGTGTGGACTCATCTGAAAGATCTGGTGACAAAAGTGAAGAACGGAAGTAGGAGGGTACGGAGAATGAAGCCATAATATGGACCACCACCGATTGAAACACATTGTAAATCCTCATTAAAGTCTATAGTTTTCCCTTAAAGCCTTAATTTTTTGCATGCTCTTTCCTTAATCTTAACCAAATTCTAGAAAGTTGCCTCCTCTCTCCGAGATTTGCAGGGCAGTCATTGAAACTAGGTGACTAATTTTTAAGAAGTTCTGATGCGAGTACGGTGAATAATATTTAAATGTCATTTTCTTTTACTTTTATGTCATTTTTCCATGAGTTGAAGGGCATTTTAATGATCATTTTAAGTAGATTTTTAGGTCATCAACATCCGCCCCCTAATCATAGTAATATGTGATATGCGAAAAATAATCACTTTGTGATTTAAGACGGTACGTACTCCGTCGGATCCCGGCCACTTAGTCACTCATAATGAGTGCACCTCTGCACATATGTGGACATTGTGCCACTGTCACACATCTATGACGCAGTGCATGAGGGTAGGCCACTAGAGGGAACCCAAGAGGTGGAACTTAAACTGAGAGTATTCAATCTGACATTGGGATGGGAATCCGGTGTGACTTAGTGGATAGAGTATTAGCACGTAGAGCTGAAAACCCGGGTTCAAATACCGGTGCCGGAGAGAATTTTTCTCCGTTCCACTCACCTTTCATCTTCAGTATACTAGACAACTAAAGAAATGATATTTCTGAATAGTTTATTCTCTTTTTATAGTACTCTTTTACCCTTAAAACTAAAGAAAAAAAGGTATTTTACTAACCACTTCAAATTAGTGTAACTCTGAAAATATTGCGATTAGGACAAAAGCTTATATGCCATTTTTTGCTCAGAATGTCTTCGGAATTAGCTTCGTAAGTGACGATAAATCCTCTTGAATCACCCTGTATATTGAAAGAATGAAAGATCATCGTATTTTCGGTGCACAGTAACTTTATAAATCCCGACACAATTCACAAGAGGATAAACTGTACGATTATTGGTTGATGATAGACTTGAGCATTAGAAAGAAACTTGCACGAACATATGAATTTAGCTTGATACGTTGTCCTTCCGACTAAGAGTGAATCTAAAATTTTACGAGGACGTTACAAGACGCCCTCTTTAACTTTCCTGAAAGCCTGTATGTATATGCAGAGAGTTTCCTTGGATAATGCTGAAGTATGAGAATATTTCACAGAGATATAATTTAATAACAATTTTTTTTGTTGTTTACGGATAATGGAGCTAATCAAATATCTGGATTGATGGATTCCATATTGCATCTGCTATGTATTCAATACCGTATCACGAACTCAAAGGTTTAGCTCATCCAATACACAATAAATTTCTTGCCTGTCGGCTTTTCATCTAGTATATTCAGAAAAAAAAGAGAGAGTAGAAGGGAAAACTAAAGAATTCTACGTTAGTCTGTGGGGATGGCGGAGTGTTCCACTACAATCTTCGTCTTACATTTTTGGTGTGAGAGGAGAAGACGAAGGGTGACGTAGCTATATGTGACATGAAACGCAGCCTCTAGGCTTTCTGTACTATACCGACATCATGAATGTAACTTCTGCCACATACCAAGGTCTTCTACCCCCCTCTGAGCAGTCACAGCTTCAGGCCTTCTTCTGAAACATTCCGCCCTTCCCAACCCTCTTCATTCTTCATGTATTCATATCAGAACGGCAGTTGAAGAGGGGGATCCCAGGCTTCATGCCGTGATGTTGTCTCGTAACTTTGTATTAAGGGAAAGTAGTTTTATTTTCTTTCAAAGTATGGCACGTACGTAGGAATAGCGATAAGGCAAGAACTTCACGTGTGTACAACATCGATATAAATTGGAAATCCTTTAGATATTTCTAATTCTTTATGCAGTTATGTTAATACGTAGAGAATTTCAATAGCTGTTTTTCAGTCTTTGAAGGCTGTTCTTCCTTAAGGAGATTCAAGAATAACTTAAAAAGTTGTGTATAAAGTGCAAATTAATATTAAGGTGACATTTAACATTTAATTTTTTTAAGATGACATGTATTTATTTAGCCTGACGAGTTAATTCTTTGGTTTGAATTGTAAATTATTTAAAAATAGCGTGTAATAGGTCCGTAGACTAGAAATGTTTAGCTTAAATGTAGTTCTGTTTATAAGTATGCATAAGGGTTATTTGACTTATTTGAACTGTTGTATCAGTGAAGCGAGGTGAGTCAGTGAAGTTATGGTTTTACAGTGCAGTGAATAGTTCCGATCAGTGATAATTTATAGCGTCAATGAAATGTGTTCTATAGTGTCAGTGAAATGTGTCCCAAAGTGTCAGTGAAATGCGTCATAGTGCCACTACAGTGAGTGAGATGAGAATAAAGTGAAAGACTATTGAAACTTATGTAGGGCCTATACACATGTAGGTTGTATTGTAAAATTAGGTATTTTATGTTTTATTATTAATTGTAATTATTGTGTTAAATTGCATTGTGAATTCTTATCGTATTGTGTATATAATTGTATTGTATAATTGCATTGTATATTGTAAATTTTATTATGTATTGTTTATGATTTTATTGTGTATTGTTTATCATTTTATTGTGTATTGTTTATCATTTTATTGTGTATTGTTTATCATTTTATTGTGTATACCACTGCCACCGGGTGCTTGCCCACTTGCAGTGTAAATAAATACATGCATGCATGCAATCACCCTTTATGATACAGGGTGAGTCAGGAGGAAAGTTACATTGTGTGAGCGGTGATAATACTGGTGATTCTGAACAAAACGGTTCATATGAATATATTCCCTGTTTTAACAGTATCTGACATACAGCTGTTTGAAAAACACAGGCAACAGTCTCATGTCCTTCATCAGCACTCACTTGCTGACACAACCAAAACGACATTAGTTTGTAGTAAAATCAATTAACGTATTCTGGGCGTTGGATCGGTCGCGGTGGAGTCATTTGTTGGCCATCGAAGTCACCCGAACTTAGACCATTGGATTACTGTGCGTGGGTTTGTATTATGGGAAAGTAGTTTTATTTTCTTTTAAAATATGGCACGTACGTAGGAATAGCGATAAGGCAATAACTACACATGTGTACAACATCGATATAAATTCCAAATCCTTTAGATATTTTTAATTCTTTATGAAATTACGTTAATATGTAGAGAATTTTCATAGCTGTTAATCACGTTTTATGTGATACAGGGTGAGTCAGGAGGAAAGTTACATGGTGTGAGGGATGATAATATTGGTGATTCTGAAGAAAACAGTTCATATGAACATATTCCCTGTTATAACAGTATCTGACATACAGCTGTTTGAAAATCGCAAGTGTCAGACTCATGTCCTTCATCAGCACTCACATGCGGATACAACCAAAACGACATTAGTTTGTAGTACAGGCACATCATTTTATTTTTACTAGCATTTCTAATATTAATCTGGCTATACGTTTGGACCAATGGTTGATAAAGTTTTCTACCCCCTTCCACGACTGGGGTTCGATGATACTGGCGTAAAATACAAACAAATCACTTTACTAGGTATAGGAGGGAAGAAAAGTTGCCCTTCCATGACTGGGGTTCGATGATACTGGCGTAAAATCAAACAAATCACTTTACTAGGTATAGGAGGGAAGAAACGTAGTTCATCCATTTACGCAAACTAGGAAATATCGCGCTTTTGAGTTTGATAATTTTCATTAGGTTTTTGTTTAATCGAAAGACAGTACAGTATTAACAAGGAGTGTTTTTACTCACTAACTGAGCTTTCCATGAGGACGTATTCATTATGCCGTGTATATTATACTGTCTACAGCACATTAGCGTACACTATAGAGAATGAAGTTAAATTGAAAAAAATCATAATATGGATATTTAAACATATTTTTTAAAATGGTGGCCGTACATTTCGATATAAGCTTTAGTTCTAATGTGTGTAATTCCAAGTCCTTCGTACTAGTAACTCATGTTGAAATAATTCTGTATCTACTCTGTAAAAGAGTACATTACGTACTGTAAATTCAATCTTCACTTCTGCCCGATCCGAAAAGATAAAATTACTCAGACATGCTATCTACTGTCCGTCCATGTGGTTATATCGCAGGGTCGTAGAAAGGGGGGAAATCAAATGCTAGTTAATTACTTAACGAGGCCCTTTTATTTAAGTTATTTTAAACAGTTGTATGGGTATAATATTACCTAGACGTCCAATTCCTAACAGAAATTAATGTTCTCGAAAAAGAGCTAAGACAGCCCAGCCACTAGCCTTTACAGAGAGGCGAATAGAAGCAGGTAGGGGAAACCGGGATGCGTCGTTGGCAAGTGGACGACAGTACCTGTGCGAAAATGATGCAATATTGAAAGCTCTTTCGTCACTGGAAAACGCGAACATATTTTTGGAACGTACTGTTTACTATGACCGTAAGGCTACTATGACTGTGTTTGTTGTCTTGGATCTGTGTGGAGGACGGTTGAACTCCATTAGTGGAAGGAGTGGGAGTGAAGTACATTAAAAAACTCAGGTACAATAAAAATTGAAGTAAAAATAAAATGATGTCCCTGTAGAATCAATGAAACGTATTCTGGGCGTTGGATCGGTCGCGGTGGAGTCGTTTGTTGGCCACCGATGTCACCCGAACTTACACCATTGGATTACTGTTGGCTTAAGAGCGAAGTCTACAAGCGGAAAGTGGAAAGAAGGGAGGAACTTCTCGCTCAAAATTTACATGCTTGTGCTCAAGTAAAGGAATGTTTCAATCAGCTCAGATATGTTACAATAATTAGGAACTGTAATTTCAGTAAGTTTTTTGCCCTCTTCTAAAATTTGTCCAGTTGGATTTCGTACCTTTTGGAAAGAAGCTTCACATTTTGAAATATTGAACTTATGCTTTTAAAATGTTAAAATATGATCTTGTATTATCGTTATTCTATCAGTGGTCGTATCTCGAATGATGAAGAATTTCATAGGTATCTAACACCGGAATAATTGATGAATCAATCGAGAACAGTCCACGGCACATCTTCGAATATGACAAATGCTACTACCGCCATCTGGGTAACGAGCGTAGTGGGTAATGTGAATCACACCGGGCTGATGGTCTGATGCGAATGGGGTAACAAGGGAGTCGTTTTGTACGCTGCCACGCTAATATAAATCATGAACACTGCGATATCCAGATCTCATTGTCCATTAATTAGCAATAGTTGCTATGGAAACACAGAAAGAAAACAAATCAATATCGTTTTTCAATGCGATGCTATTTCTCAGCAAGTTTTCCCAAGGAGTGGATAAGGAAATCCTATCTTTCCCTAATATAAATAAAAGGAACATTTTGTCAGGTTCCATTATGGTTAGCGGACATTTCGTCCAACCTTTTTCGTCCAATGGTACATTTCGTCCAGACTTACTTTGTCCATGTCACCTTGTCCACACTATTTCGAAATTAGGAATAGTCATGGTCCGTCTGTGCTTATCTGCTTAACAAATATTAATTGTTAGAATACGTCTTGTCCACATTAATTTATTCAGTTTAACGTTTTCGGCTTAAATAAGCCATCTTCAGAAAAAGTTTTATGCCTAATTACATGAATGGAATTGGTACATGTGTGTATAGTACAATATACATAAATTAGTTAATTATTATTCTCTGCCGTGACAATATTGAACATAAATTGATTAAAATGTTAAAACAAGGGCTATATGAGCCATGGTCATAGATTACTAAATACTAAAATGTTAAAAGATGTGCAATATTGTTACAAATGCAATATGTTGGACGATATCTGTAGTCGATGGTGGTGGTGGTTGTCTTCCCACCACCATCGACTACAGAGATGCCATCACCATACGTACGATATTGAATCATCTTCACTCTAGTCAGCATTGGAAATGCCACAGATGCTTATAACTTTCGACTCGGTCCTTATCTCAAATTGATACATGTGTCCTTCCCCATCATCCCTGAAAGTTTGTAATATCAACCCGGAAACACCCTGTATAAAATAAAGTCTTTAATTTTGAGAGGACCGTATAAGATAAACGGTAATGAAGAAGAATTATTTCTTCTTCTTCTTCTTCATGGTAGGCCATCGGCCCGTTCCGGTCTCAGAATTCGTCTTCCCATCGTCTTCTAGGACGTCGCACATCTCTGTGACCTTGTGGCTGGTATAATAATACTTGTTTAGTTAGGTTAGAAGGATCCATTCTTAAAATATGTTCATGCCAGTTTTGTTTGTAACTTTATATTTTTTTTTCATTGAAATTAAAAATGTTGTCTCATTGTTTCACTAGGAATATGGTCTTTTAGAGTACATCCTGCAACGTATCTGAGGAACTTCATCTCTCACGTTTCTAATAATATTCTGTCTGATCTATTCATGGCCCAATTTTCTGATCCATATGTCACGATGGGAACTGCCATTACTTTATAAAACTTTAGTTTTGTTTCTTTTGTTGTTTTTGTTTGTAATGTTCTTTTAATCGTCCCACACATGCTTTGAAATTTGTAATTTTTTTCTTTTATATCGTTTTCCCAAATATAAGATATGTGACATCCTAAATATTTAAAACCCTGTACTTGTTCGATAATTTCATCGTTTAAAACTATTTTGGATCGAACTGCATATTTCCCTCGAAAGGCCATTTTTCTTGTTGAAATCTTGAGATTATAATTCTCTATAGTTTTTTTGAGCAGTAGTGTGGCTATTTGTAATTGATTTTCTGATTCTGCACATAATTATGACTTGATCGTCTGCGAACATAATTGTGTCTACAATGGTAGTTCCTAGTTTAAAATGTTTACTTAGCTGTGTTTGCCATTCTATAACAGCTGCGTCCAGGTATATATTAAATAAAGTCGGCGAGAGAGGACAGCCTTGTCTTACTCCTAAGTTTATTTTTTCTTTTTTAAAATTAGTGGAATTATTATTGTCTATAGCAATTGCTGTATCTTTATACATTATTTTAATCATATCTATCAAATGTTTTGGGTATCCTTTTTCAGTCATTATTGTCTAGAGTTTTCCTCTTAATACGTTATCAAACGCTTTAATGTAGTCCACAAAAATAGTAAGTGTGTTTCCAAATTGAATTCTCTTCTTTTTTGCATTAATTGTTTCATTATAAAAACACAATCCGCACATGATCATCCCTTTCTAAATCCATATTGATTCTCTTTCAGCAATACTTCTGTTATTTTATTCAGTCTTCTCGTAATTATTTTTGAGAAAAGTTTATAAGATGCATTCAATAGACATATACCGCTATAATTATTTAGATCTTTCCTATTACTTACTTACTGGCTTTTAAGGAACCCGGAGGTTCATTGCCGCCCTCACATAAGCCCGCCATTGGTCCCTATCCTGAGCAAGATTAATCCAGTCTCTACCATGATATCCTACCTCCCTCAAATCCATTTTAATATTATCTTCCCATCTAGTCTCGGCCTCCCCAAAGGTCTTTTGCACTCTGGCCTCCGAACTAACACTCTATATGCATTCTGGATTCGCCCATACGTGCTACATGTCCTGCCCATCTAAAACGTCTGGATTTTTTGGTCCTAATTATGTGAGGTGAAGTATACAATGCGTGCAGCTCTGTGTTGTGTAACTTTCTCCATTATCCTGTAACTTCATCCCTCTTAGCCCCAAATATTTTCCTAAGAACCTTAGATATTTCCTATTTCCTTTCTTAAATATTGGTTTCACTTTTGCCGTATTCCAATCTTGAGGGACTTTTAGTGTATACCAACATATGTTAAATATATCACACATTCTTGTTTTAACTCTATCTGATGCATATTTAATTAATTCTAGATTAATTTCATCTTTTCCTGGAGTTTTCCTGTTTTTAAAAGTCTCCAAAATACCATTAAAGTCTTCAATATTTTAATAGGATCTATATTTATAACATCGTAATTTTCTTGGTTAATTTCTAATGGGGTCTGTTGAGACCATAATCCTTCAAAAGAATTATTTATACATTAATTTTATAGAATGTAGTAGTAGTAGTAGTAGTAGTAGTAGTAGCAGTAGCAGTAGCAGTAGCAGCAGCAGCAGGTTTATTTTGCCTGGCAGAGTTAAGGCCATGAGGCCTTCTCTTCCACTCAACCAGGTTTCAATAATATACATGAGATACAAAATTTGATTACAAAACAACACAAAAGAAAATACTTTAGAAATTACATAAAATATAGTAGGAAATTACAATAGACAAGATCAGTTACATAATATATAAAATAAAGTAGAAAATTACACATAATCAAAATCAGTTACATAACATAAGGGGAATACACACACACACACACACACACACACAATTTATAAGACCTAAAATGCCGGAGACAAATTGGACGATTAATTTACTTGAGATATATTATTCAGTTAATATACTAATTGGAGAATACATATGGGTGACAAGACATAAAATGTTGATTAGCAAAGTCCTACTAAATGGCATACAAACACAAATGATTAAGTAATATATGAAGATAATAAAAAAAAAGAAAAGAGAAAAATAAAAGAAAAAGAGAGAGGAGAAAAAAATAACTCGTTCATTTAAGACTATTTAGAAACTTCCGCAAGAGTCTAGTTCTGTTCATTAAAGACATTTCTAAGTAGAGTATACTTAAAAGATTTTAGACTCTGACTGCTCCTGATTTCCTGTGACAAGGAATTCCAGGAACGGGCTGTGAGTATTGTGAAGGAAGCAGAGTAGAGAGATGTTTGATGGAATGGAATTGATAGAACATGATTATGCTGTGAACGTGTATCACGGTTGTGGTGGGATGCTAAAAGTGTGAAGCGGGGAACTAGGTAAATAGGTGTGGAATTATTTAAAATTATTATTTAAAATTATGTATGTAATCGAATCTCCTTTCTTTCGCCAAGCTATCATCTGACTGATCTGTGGCTTGGAAGTAAGCCACTTTTGCAGCGAAAGCGCCTGTGCAGTATGCAGTATGCAGTACGTACCGTGTTCTTACGCTGATCCATACGGCAGGCAGTCTCTCTGTACGAAATAAGAGCCCAGCCAGACGAGACGCGACATGCAACTTCCCCGCGAACCCGCAGTACATGTGCTGAATGCAATCATATCCTGAATACGATAGAAAATTCGGTACCGATTTTACTCACGATCTTGTAATCTAGTCCCTCTTCCTCAAGTATGGGATCGGTAAACTATATTGGTGATTTGCCTCTTACTGTTGAATATACTTATACTTTTCGAATTTTTAAGAGATCGTTTTGCGGTTTAAAGAGTGTCTTATAAGATGTCAAGACAAGTTGAAAAAAAAAACTGAGTTTTACGTAAGGGGAACTTTAAACTGATATGATTGCTAGTTTCTGCAGAGATCACATAAACTCGACAGAAGTGTATAAGCAATCAAATACAAATTCGCTACTGGCATAAAGTAGCCTGTATATTTTTCACACATTCACATATTTTATATTCGTTCCTTCGTCCTCTTCAAATATCTTACTTATTACATATCGTCATCTGAAACCCTTGAATTCCACTTATGAGTTTCGAGCATTTTTAAGTCGGAACCAGGCTTCGAGACTTGGGACCCGATACAATAAGTTTGCTGTGCATGTACTATAGGTTGTTGTCTCGCTGCAGGTAATGAAAGGTAGAGATGTGTTGAGGTAACAACGTTACTGTTTAGAATAGATTACTGTAGTATGGGGAAACAGACACATACGTACATTCTGAAAGTAAATATACATTACACAATGACAATGTCAAAAGAATGTGAAAAGTATTTATTTTCCTTTTATAAGCATATCTATTTAATTATACACAGTGTTAATGGTGGAAATAAACATGTAGCAATTTTAATTTCTTCATTTATCCTATTAGTCGTCTTTAGGGAGTGCAGTTACAGTACCGAATTGCAATGTACTACAAGATACATTTTCAATGTTTCAAACGTAAATCATTTTTGGTTATCTGCCAAACACAGTTTGTATTAAGAAAAGCTGCGCTCTACGTCGCATGACGTGATAGGAGCAAAACGAAAAAAACCTAACATCATTGCAGTCTCTAAGACACAGTCCTTTATTCTCGGGTGACACTATGTCCACTAATTTGCTGTTTATATTACACAGTGATCCATATCCGTTATTTTTCCATATAATTGGTTTCCACTTCTATTTTACACGGTCAGTAACCGGTGTACTTGTCTCATTAATTCTCTTGTATCATTTCCTCAACTAATTTGAAGGCTTCCGGCATCTCTTGCTCTGACTTTTTTAACCGTGTAATAGTTTCAGACACATTTTGAAAATAGATTTGTATGAAAACCAAATTATTCATCAGAACCTTCAAATCCAGAGCGTTTTCCTTTGTGTATTTGTTGTCATTCATTCTACAGTACCCCCACCCCCTGTACGCTTTACCACTATACTCAGTACGCCGTTATGCGGATTTCTCACTGAACTGCTCTATCGGGTCCGAAGTCTCGAAGCCTGGTCGGAACGTAGCATTTACCCATAGTATTATTTAGTATTTATTTATTTAACCTGGTAGAGATAAAGCTGTCAGGCCTTCTCTGCCCCTTTACCTGGAGATTCCAACCATAATATGAAGAATAAAATTGCAATTAGTATTAAATTTACAATTACAATTACAAATTAAATTACAATATTAAATTTACAATTACAATTACAATAAAAATCAAAGTACGAAAAGATTGCCTGACTAAAGATAATTTTTCATAGAAAAACAAAGAATATTTTATTTTTACTGAATTACAAATTAAACCTACAATAACAAAATTATATAGTGATGAAGTTACTGAATATTGAAATATTTTGGGATAGATTATGGAACCTATTTACAAGAAATCAATTACTGACCAAGTGCCTAGTAAGTTTGCGTTTGAATTCAATTTTATTTCGACAGTTCCACAGATGGCATAATAATAGGTAAGAAAGTAACTATAAAGGTTTAATTTCGTTGACTGCGAGAAATTCTAAATTGAAACTAAAAACCAATCATTTAAAAATATATTTTGATTTTCGCAGAATTACGATACAAAAAGCACAGGGTATACTTTCTTTCAGTGACTTTGTTGACTAAATGATATGAAGAAGAATAATATTAGGGACATAAGGGCGGAGAAATATACTAAATGACACGAGAACACGTGTTCTTGCAAAGGGATTTGGAGTTGCCAGGAAAAAATGGTGCATATCTCTACGTAAAGCTACGTTCTGTTGCTATCACCGGTCGATAGGTGAATAGCATTTACTAGTAAATGCGTAGGATTCCATGTATTGTATCCCCTTTGTTCCCCTTAGAATTCGTCTATTCTCTTTGTATTCCCCTTGTTTTCCCCACATTTTCTTTGTGTTCCCCTTGTTATCCTTGCGTTACTCCTTTTTCTCCTTAGTTCTTATTATCCTAGCATTCCACTTGTTCTCCTTGTCTTTCCATTGTCTTCATTGTTCTTTTATTTTCGTTGTTATTCTTGCCTTCCTCTTGTTCTCCTTGTACCTTCCATGTCGTCCTTGAAATGTCCTTGTTTTCCTTTTACTGCCCTTGTTCAACTGACTTTCTCCTTTATCTCATAGTTTTCCCTTTATTCACACTGTTATTGTATTCCCGTTGTCTTACTTTTCTTTTCTTTTTCTTTTTGTATTCACCTTGTTTTCCTTGTGGTCCTCTTCATTTCTTTGTATTTCCCTTGTATTCCTTGTCTTTTCTTTATTTCCCATTATAATCCCCTTCTCCTCTTCGTATTCCTCTTCTGCTTCTTCTAGTCCCCGTTTTCTTCCTGTAATAATCTTTTTCTCCTCGCCTTGGAAAGAATGCTTCGATACCTGAATAATAAGCCAACCTTAGCGTCGACAGGCCTACCTGGGGTTCAAAGTAATGATTCTCTTAGAAAGATGTAGGGCTAAAGTTTACTCTTTTCCTTTGTGATATTAAAACACGGAAACTGGATTCACTCTCTTCGCTTTATGATTAAATTCTATACCTTGTTTAGATTTACATCCTGACTTTTAATTTTTAATTTGCCCTGAATAATATATCAAGGTCACAATACGAATGGCCGTATGTACCACAAACCGGTTAAACCAGTCTCAAATTTTCAGTTTCCTGTTCCTTGAAACATTGATTTATTACAGCGTTCATAATTAGTAGTTTAGTAAATAAAATCTTATTATAGCCGTTTTAGGTTACCGATTATTGTAATTGGCACTTGTGAATGTAATTTAGGCTATTTCAGCACATTTGATTCATTGTTTGATTTACTCGTATATGTTATAGCGTATATGCGACAGCATTTCTTGTAAGTTATTCAAAGTACGGAGTTAGTTTGCTTAAGTTTATTACTATTAACTTTCTGTGCTTGTCCTATATGATATGATATGATATGATATATGATATGATAAGATATGATATGATATGATATGATATGATATGATATGATATGATATGATATGATATGATATGATATGATATGATATATGATATGATAAGATATGATATGATATGATGTGATATGATATGATATATGATATGATATGATATGATATGATATGATATGATATGATATATGATATGATAAGATATGATATGATATGATGTGATATGATATGATATATGATATGATATGATATGATATGATATGATATGATATATGATATGATATGATATGATGTGATATGATATGATATGATATATGATATGATATGATATGATATGATATGATATGATATGATATATGATATGATAAGATATGATATGATATGATGTGATATGATATGATATATGATATGATATGATATGATATGATATGATATGATATGATATGATATGATATGATATGATATGATATGATATGATATATGATATGATATGATATGATGTGATATGATATGATATATGATATGATATGATATGATATGATATGATATATGATATGATAAGATATGATATGATATGATGTGATATGATATGATATATGATATGATATGATATGATATGATATGATATGATATGATATGATATGATATGATATGATATATGATATGATAAGATATGATATGATGTGATATGATATGATATGATATGATATGATATGATATGATATGATATGATATGATATGATATATGATATGATAAGATATGATATGATATGATGTGATATGATATGATATATGATATGATATGATATGATATGATATGATATGATATGATATGATATGATATGATATGATATGATATGATATGATATGATATGATATGATATGATATGATATGATATGATATGATATGATATGATATGATATGATATGATATGATATGATATGATATGATATGATATGATATGATATGATATGATATGATACGATACGATATGATATGATATGATGTGACATGATATGTCACATGATGTGTTATGATGTGTTGTGATATACGATATGATATAATAATAATAATAATAATAATAATAATAATAATAATAATAATAATAATAATAATGATACTTTATTGCCAGAACAGAGATGCATATTGATTTTTATTTAAAAACACTCTAGCACCCCCAGAAAGAGTAAGTTACATGATAGGCCTATAGGATATGATATATGATATGATATATGATATGATATATGATATGATATATGATATGATATGATATGATATATGATATGATATGATATGATTTTATGTATATGATATGATATGATATATAATAATAATAATAATAATATAATAATAATAATAATACTTTATTGCCAGAACAGAGATACATATTGATTTTTATATAAAACACTCTAGCACACCCAGAAAGAGTAAGTTACATGATAGGCCTGTAGGATATGATATATGATATGGTATGGTATGATATATGATATGATATGATATGATATATGTTATATGATATGATATATGATATATGATATGATATATGATATGATATATATGATATATGATATGATATAATATGGTATTATATGATGTGATATGTTATGATATGTTATGATATGATATGATATATGATATATATGACATATGATATGATATATGATATGATATGGTATGATATATTATATGGTATATGATATGATGTGATATGATATGATATGATATGATGTGATATGATATGATATGATATGATGTGATATGATATGATATGATATGATATGATATGATATGATATGATATGATATGATATGATATGATATGATATGATATGATATATGACCTATGATATGAGATATATGATATGATTGTCTTTAAGCAAAACATCCAAGTGGTGATGGCCCTTCACATTTCTGTTGTTATCCTATGTGGTGATCGGAATCCATAGTACGAAATAATTGGTGTTCTCTTGTAACAGGACAATGCGAGAACCCATAGCCTACTACTCGAAAAAACAATGAAAAAAATCCAGGAACTGGAAGGAATCGAACTGCTGCCCCGCCAAGTATATAGCCCTGATCTTGTACCTTTGGATCAACATCTGTTTCGATCCGTGGCCCACTTCCTGTGTGGAAGAAATTTCCAAAACTAGGAAGCCGTTGAACTGGGTATCACCGAATTTTTCGCGTAAAAAAAATCTTGTACCGCCGCGAGATAACAAACCTCATTGAAAAGTTGTTCAAGACCAGAAGCTAACGGCCTTTACTTTGAAGGTTATTTTATTTTCTTGTCACAACACACACAAATAAAATTTTGCTCCAGAATCGACATGACGTATGAGAAAGTGCCTGTAATATTGATTTATGCAATTTCACATGAGTTGTTAGGTACCTATACATATTACTTTTCCTAACCCAATGATTGTCAATCGGTTTCGCGACCCTGTTGGAGTCCAAGATAAGTTAATGGGAACCGTGAACATACTTAAAAATAATAATAATAATAGTAATAATAATAATAATAATAATAATAATAATAATAATAATAATAATAATAATAATTGGAAAAAGAAGAATAATAATTTTCAGAGTTTTAACTTATAAATTTAACGTATGACTATTTTGCATTAAGTAGAAACAATGCAATTATTTGATTTTTAAATTTATATTAAATTTCAAATTAATATGTTCTGCATTCAGCTCTGTATCTTACGCCTGAGGACCATACTAAATTAATGAACAGATCGGTTAAGAAACGTAGTTGTAACATAGGGCTATGTTAAGCTATGAGTGCTTGGCATATAGGGTAAACATTGGTAATTTCCTGATAATTTCATGAAAATTAATTTAAAATGCAAATGTGTAAATATATCCCTATTCCGATTTTTTCATCTAAATACGATAATTTGCTGTACAAATCTGGAGACATAAAAGATTGGACACTTTCATGAACAAATGCCAAAAACCACTTTCACAAGTTGAGCTAAAAGTTTGGTTATTTCGTGATAACCTTGGTAATTTCGTGATATTGCATTGCTAAATTCGTGAGAGGTAGAATAATTGTGGAAAAATTCATTAAAGTCAAATGAAATTCTCATTTATTGTTACAAGACTACAAACATAGTAAGTCCGTCTAATATTCATAGCAAGAAAACATAGAAATACATATCAACACATAATAAGAATGAAATCAAATTAAAAATTGAAATTGAAAAGGGATCTTCTTTGCCCTGAAAGGGTCAACACTTTTATTACGGACTTTACTATAGCCTATATTACTAGGGTAACTCCAAAAGTAATGCATAACGTTTGTTTAAAAATTATATTTTTATCCTTCAGCTTTGCTATTTTCACAGAATGTAGATGCATCCTTCAGGAACAAAATGTCACTTTTCCACTTAATCCCCGTCCCTTTCAACTGCCTTACGTAAACTAGGAACGAGGGCCTGTAGACCAGCACGGTAAAAATCTGGACCAACACGTCTGAGCCACTCTTTAGCAGCCTCGTTCCGCGAAGGGATCCTTCAGTTTACCAAAGAGATACTCGTATTAATCGCACGGTGCCAGTTCAGGACTGTAAGGTGGATGTTTCAGTGTTGTCTATCCGAATTTTCTGATCTGGTCTATGGTTTTGTGACTGACATATGGCTGTGCATTGTCGTGGAATAGCAGAACATCCTGCTTCTCCCGATGTCGTCGAACACGACTCAGTCGAGCTTGAATTTCCTTGAAAGTTGCCACATACGAGTCAGAATTAATGGTGGTTCCGTGTGGCATGATGTCCACAAGCAAGAGTCCTTCTGAATCGAAAAACACAGTAGACATAAATTTTCCTGCCGAAGGTGCATTTTTGAATTTCTATTTCTTTGGTGAATTTTCACGATGCCACTCCATTGTCTGCCTCTGTCTCCGGTCCAAAATGGTGAAGCCATGTTTCATCTTCTGTCATAATTCTTGCAAGTAAGTCATCTAGCACTTATCATTGGAACTTAGCATGGCAACAAATCAAAAAGAAGCTTGAGTGAATCCATTTCGTCCCCCTTTTCCTTTTTATTATCACATCTTATCTTCAGATTTCTAAAATTCGTGTTGTAATACAATTTTTAAAATAGTATAAAATGTAACGCTTAATACTCAACAAAATTTCGCCTCAAACAGCTAAGATTTCTATCAGTAAAGCTATGCCTATATGGCGACTACAGCTGTATCTAAAATTCCATAAACATTTCCTAAAATTTCATCAAGATATAATAAATTATTGTACCAAATATCATATGCTTACCTTTAGTAATAAGCCTGTAATGTAGTTACAAACATCCACAAAATTTGTACGCCTGAGAAGTCGACGCTAACTTGCTCTCTCCAAACATAAAAGCTCACTGAAGCAGCTACAATAGTCACACAAAGCGCAGCTGTATGTTTCTGGAAACCGGACAACATATGCAATCCCTTGGCGGAAATTTGAATCTCGTAACACCATTGGTTAGTTGTCAAAAGAGCAAAGAAAAAGTATCACGAAATAACTACTGCCACGAAATTACAAATTTTTACCCTACTGTCCCATATTGGTATAGTATTGACTTAGAGAGGTGTGATTCTACTTGCAATAGTTATCGAATAAGAGGGTGTTAAACATTTGAGATTTTTTTCTGAGAAAACTATAAACTTTCTACCAATATGGTATTAGAATTATTGTTACAATATAAAACATGAACTATTCTCTTTGATAATCTGCAGGATTATTTTACTTCCGTCCTGAATATTCTGCATTGCAAATTTAATTGAAAAATGAACAGAGAACGTAAAGTTTGAAAATTCCCTACGGTTTGATTTCAGTGAATTGACAGTAAGAGAAAATGCTATATCAGTGGTCGTCAGCACTCGTTGAAATGGATAAGGGGTAAGGAGTGCATTGCAATATGCACTATGGTGGAGAAGAGAGGGATAGAAAGCATACCCGCCAGCAGCCACGGAAGCACGCTTGTGCAAGTCTTATATTCGGGTAAGAGATGGTAGCACGAGGATGTACTGTGCTGATGACTGCTGATCTATGTGATGAAGACAATTTAACTGCCTATTTTACTACTAGACCTACTACTACTATTAATAATAATAATATTATTATTATTATCGTCATTATACTATTAATATTACTGCTACTACTACTACTGCTACTACTACTACTACTACTACTACTACTACTACTACTACTACTACTATTACTACTATAGTTTGTTGGTGAAATTCTTTTCAATAGAGACTTTCTTACATTCCTGTGGTGTTGAGGAATTACATGAGCAATTAAGACATAAACCTGAACAATAGGTACGCCTACATCTTACAGTTGCCACAATTAATTCTTCTGCCATATTAGGCTGAGAAGAAAAATAATTCTTAATGTCAAGACCACTAAGATGCCCTTGGCGTACGACCTCCACATTCCAGCGACCTGTACAGTAGACATCTTCAGCAGGTGCGTTTCTTTCGTGACTTTCCTTACACGCGAGGTAATTTGGTTGCCACAGACTCCATTTTAATAAGACAACTATTTAAATTACTAATAAAATATATTGACCGCCTAATACCGATCTACTTACAACGCTTTTGTTTAAAAAACTGCAGTACTTCAGTTAGATACGGAAGAAGCAATGCTAATGAAATCCATTCTAAAGAGTAACGGTTAACGTATGTGTAATAATAATTAGAAGATGAGAAGTTATTGTGGTAGAGAAAAGGGATTGATTTACAGTTGTAGTGGATGTGCTAAAATATCTTCCAATAGAGTCTATGCTAGCGATTTTGATTTTTATTTCTTACTTACTCTATTAAGTACGATTCTACGAAATAATAAGAGTGTGATTGATGTTTTGTTACTTGAAGTGTCGTAACAGTGAAGAAGTGTGTTGTGTCAGTGAAGTTTTGTAGTTTATAGCGGTAGTGCAAAGTATTTGGACAATGGAATGTTTTTGAAGTGTTAGCGAAATCAGGATAGTGTCAGTGAAATGTGTCGTAGTTCCAGTGCAGTGAGTGAGTTGACAGCGAAATGAGTGTAGTGCTGAAAGGTGCTAGTGCATGTATAAACATATGATATCTGTCGTCGATTTGCAAAAGGGGACATGTCCAAAATGACAAAGTGTTGGAAAATCGCAAAAATTATAATTAAATTAACAAATTAAAATATTCATATATTTTTTTCTAATTAGATCCCTATGGATACACACATTCAGGATCTATGAACACTTTAAATGTTTAAGTCTGCTATGATTTTTTACGATTTCCCAACACTTTGCCATTTTGGACGTGTCCCCTTTTGCAAATCGACGACAGATATATATTCGTGGGTTTAAGTTCGAACTTAGGGTTAAGACACAAATTAGGTTTACTTTAAATGTTATTGTAAGTGATCGTCCGTCATTTAATTTACGATGTTCCTTGTTAATAATAAAAATAATAATGATGATGATAATATAATAATAATAATAATAATAATAATAATAATAACAATAATAATAGAAGCATTTGTTTTAGCACGGATTAACTAAATATTGTCCTTCACATATTCCGTAGTAGTTTAATTAATGTTGATTGCTGAATTTTTTATATTATTTGTTTTTACAATAACATTATTATCGTTATTATTATTATTATTATTATTATTATTATTGCGATGGGAGAATATAAGCGTAGAAGATATTAATTCATTCGAAGTTTTCTGCCCAAGGACAGGTCTTTCACAGCAAATCCAACATTCTCCAATCTTCTTCTTTCCTCTTAGGCTCCGAATACAATGCATCTTTTTGTCGTCAATCATCTGTTATCTTCTTTTGCCCCGACCTTTTCTCCCGTTCACCATTCCTTTCAGTGTATCCTTCAGTAGGCAGTTTCTTCTCAGCCAGTGACCCAGCCAATTTATTTTTCTCTTTGTGACCGGTTTGAGCATTATTATTTATTTATTCACTCTTATGACAGCTCCGTTTCTTATCGTCTTTCCATTTCACACGTTTCATTGTTCTCTATATCCACATTATGATTTGCTACTCCCTAGACTATGTTATTGAGATATTTCTACGTTTAATGTACACATTATCCCCCTATTAAAATTGTATAGGACGTAAAATACCTAAATCAACTATAAACTCCTTTAAATGCCTAAAAATCTGTGTTTGTGCCTGAAAAGCGCCTTTTTATTATTTTGTGTATATTTAAAATTAAAAAATGACGATATAACTACAAATGTGCTATTCAAAATTTAAAAAAAATCTTCTTACAGACAAACTTTGGTCCGGCAAATTCGTTCCATATTGGGCAGGGACTGGAAACAGTCACTGTCAGAGAGCTTAGCTTCTCCTGCTACAGCTGCTGTTGTACGTAGATACACATGGTAATTTCTCTGTTTACAATACGAGTTTCCCACCCCTGAATATTGGCCTTAGAAGGGGAAAGAAGATGATTTCACCTCATTTCCTATAACTGAAGTCAATTAGAAAAGTCCATCTAACATAAAAGTTTTGGTAGGTTGTTCATGTTAGGCGAGAGCTTACAAATTATTTTCCACGTCAATGCAGCCCTGTTACGCAACACGAAACTGACCAATCAGTAATCAGCCTCTTTCATTGATAGAATTAGAGTCTTCAGTTCAGTGGCACTGATTGTCAGCACCAGTTCTTTGTACTTAAATTTCACCTAAAGTTGAATATTTGCTAAAATTGAAATTAGATGGTATATCGAAATGATAGCCGTCCAAATCTTGGATTTAAAATATCGGCATCCTAATCAATTCAAATTAACAAAAACGAAAACATAAATTAATGTTAGAAAAATACATAACGCAATTTAAAAAAATGTAATATTCTGCGACAAGATGTGGTAGCTATCAAAACGATAAAAATTTATTGAAATTAAATAATATAGGCCTACATTGAATATTATAAAGATCAGACGTCTCCAAAAGCGTACTCACGAGTAAGCCCCTGAACGGAACCGAAGGCAGTACGTAATGAGCCGATCCGCCTCACCCATCTCCACCTGTACTGTACTCAATGTTTATGCGCAAACGAAGAGCAGTGGCGGACTGCCATTATCATTGTGTTGGTCGGAGTGTTCCACATTTTCACAATGTCTTCTAATCATGGACGTAGTACATTCAAGGATGAATAGGAAGAGACTTTTTTTTTTAGTTAGTGGGGAGAATGTGAAATGCTTAATTTGTTCGAAAATTCTTAAGGGTGTGTTAAAATTCAACATGCGACGACAATACTCCACTCTTCACAAAGAATATCATACAATTACAGGCATGTTGGACATGTGAAAAGAATTTATTTTGGGGCTATCTGTATAACTGTTGGTTATACATAATAATCAGTGTATTACAAAACGTTTACACTCAGTTCCGCATGACAAACATATAGTTTTTCTTTTAATTTTAGGTGAAGTGCGTAGGCCTACAAATATTTTGATAAATATAAAACAAGAAAATACAAACACAAATCACACACGTGTCCTCAGTCTTAAACAAAAAAACCTTCTTGCTAGTTATGTTCTAGCTTGGAATATTGGAAAGTCAATGAAGCCCTTTACAGAAGAATCATGTGTAAAATCGTGCATACACGACATTACTAAAATACTATGTCCAGAACAAAGTCAAAGTTTGAGAAAATTAAATTGTTTTCAATTACAGTTCAGAGGAGCAATTTCAAGGTTGTAAATGTAATTGAATCTGAAGTCGAAACCACAATTAACCAGTTTGTAGCTTACTCACTTGCATTGGACGAAAGCACAGATAGAAATGACAAAGCTCACCTAGCCATTTTCATCCGAGGAGTTAATGAACATTTTACTGTGTCTGAATGTCTTCTAGATGTAATTACAAAATACAACTGGAGAAGATCTTTTCCAGGCACTGAAAGGCACCATAGAACAGAAGAGGTTGAATTTGCAATGGCTTGTGGCAATAGCAATAGACGGGGTTCCAGCTTCATAGTATGTCAAAATAATATACAAACGTATGATATTTCTTATTCTTTTGATGTTATTATTTGTAAACATAAGCACACCGTTGCCGCGATCCCCCACTGATCGCTCCCATCTGTTGAGGTACGAGTCTCTTCCCCTTACAGCACACTGTGTTCGGCGGGCTGCATCGAGAGCACGAAATACGATACGCATTTTGGAGACCTCTGATAAAGATGAATAGAGATGGTGATTGATAATGTTCAATGAAGATTTTAAAATGGTTGTTGCAATTGTCTGAAGAGTCTTTTCAGGAACCTTCAATTTTCTGAGGATCTCCCAATGTAAATTTGGGAATTGTTCCTCACGCACCAAACATAAGTCCGATGATATTCCAATCTTGAATATTATATTTATGACTGAGATCATCACAGCATGGAAGGTAAACAGCGCGCTTCTCTTCATGTACTTGCTTTGGTTGATCTTCATTAATTTCAAACCTTAGGCCTACTGTTGAACGAATGAGACCAGTTTTATATTTCGGTCAATTATTATGATGTCAGCACGCCGTGTAGATCCTTCCGTAGAAAGACATTGAACTTTCTCATATACTTCGTACTCACCATGTTCCCTTAATCTGTTAGCAATTAGGTATTGAGCGGACTGTGTTATGTCCGTAAATTCGCAGTAATTCTCCCTGAGGTAGAAACCTAGCACGTGAGGTAACGTTTCATGCACATTGCACCTCCTGCAATGGGTATTGCTAGTCTTCTTCAAGGGAGAGATCTAACTGCGATAACATTGGTGCTCATTTTAATGGTCTCGGTCTATTGGCCACAAGATAGACCTTTCTTATTGCTAATCCAGGTGTTACCTTTTTTCCAATGAGAGTAGAATGTAATTCCTTTACCTTACCATTGTTAATTTTATATAAACTCGTAAAAGTTCTAAATTTGATTTTTTAAAGTCCAAAATCTCTCTTTTTCAGCATTTAGAAATCCGTTCCCTAATAATTTTTTTATTGTTTATTTATTTATTTACTTATTTATTTACTTAAACTTAAATATACATAATAAAGAATATAATTACAAACAAACAAGAGAAATAGAAATAAAATAATACAAACAATATAAAACAGGAGATGCAGTAGTATTAACAAAATTTGAGACCGAATGAGCAGCGCTCGTGTTCGGTCGCAGTTCAGAAATAATATTAATATGTCTGTAAGAGAATGTAAAATAAAATAAAATAGGAAATAGAATTAAAATTACGGTTACAGAAATTATATAATACAATATTAATATAAGAGAAATATAGAAAAAAATAATAAAAATAAATAAGTAAAATAAAATAGGAACTAAAATTTAAATTACAGCGGCAATGGAATTATATAATATAATATTAACACTAGAGAAGAATAATATCGCACGTGAAAAGTAGGACTATATATTTCAAAATTATATAATATAATATAGGTTGATTAATTCATACTCATAGGCTATAAATTTATTTAATCAAATTGAAGATATTAACACGTTTCTAATTTTCTTGTTATATGTTAGTGGATTACATGTTAGAAGTTCTGGGTGTAATTTAGTTAAAGCATTGTACAACCGAGGGCCAAAATTAATCTATGCTTTAGACCAGCAGATGTGAGACATTTAGGTTCTATTAATGTTAAATTAATATTTCGTCTTGTGTCATAATTATGTGTCTGTAATACAAACTTATTACGATTTTTATGATAAAATTTTAACAGCGTATACTTATAAATTTGTTCAATATTAAATACATTAAATTCAGAATAAATTAATTTAGTTGGATAATCGAAAAGTTTCTTCAAACAAATTTTATTTATTCGTTTTTGTAGTAAATTTAACAAACAATTATACCATATTGAATGATACACTGAATAATGGTCAAATAAACATTTCGTAGAACTCTATGGGTAAGTAGCATCGAAGATTAACGAATTTATAAATTGTTTTGCGAAGCCTCTCACAAAGATAAGTAATGTGATGAGACCATTTTAAATTCTGATCAATAATGATACCCAGATATTTGAAATACGTGGCTTCTTTCAATGGTGGACATTTACAACTTTTGGGATCTAAACAATTTTCACTGTGTATTATTAGTCTATATGCATCGCTAAATTTTAAATTTTGAACACTGGCAGCTGTTAACGAAAAAGGAACTAAAGTTGATTTAGATATATTTAAAGAAAGGAAGTTGGAATTAAGCCATTTTTTAACAATATTAGCACCTATGTTAGGATTTCTATATGCTTCTTTCCAAGAAAAACCACTGAAAATAACTACTGTATCATCCGCATATGAATACAGTCTATAGATCCATTAAATTTTTCTAATTATTATACATATTTTGAAATCATGCAATGTTTACGATAAATATTTGGATTTGACAAATATGCTTGTAAACTACTTTGAGAAAATGTACGAAAAGAATTCGTGACTCTTGGATTATACGAACACCCGAACTTTGACGAGAAAACGTAACGCCGAATACTGTTTAAAAGTAGTTAATATCTTATTCTACTGAAAACCGGTTCTCTTCAAGCTTCCACACTTTGAACGCTGTTTCGGTATGATTATGCATTCAAGCGAGATATTGCCACTTCAGCCAACTGACCTATATTTTATAAAGGTCTGGGTATCTCCTAAGGGAAGGAAACATTAAGATAGATCACGATTTCCAGTCATGATCCTTTACTTCTTCTTATCCCCCAGATTTTTATTCTTGTGAACACGCATAAAAAGTGGATCGCGGAGGCTTCAGGCTCTGAATCGTGTCTGCTAGTGTTCTCTCTCTCGCTCTCTCTCTCTAGCTCGCTCTCGCAGCGTCTTTGAGGGATCAGTGTAGTGGTAGTA